>NC_088718.1:4442000-4750000 GCF_963576615.1 Watersipora subatra
TCTTGTCTTTGGCGAGGACGAAAAACCTCATGTTCCATACAGTAAGGCAAAAAATCTTACAGCATGATAACTCAAGGGCACACTGTATTAACTAATTAATAATAAAAAGTGCACATTTAGCGTGTGCAATCGCAAAAAGAATATATAGTATAAAATAAGATGAAAACAGCTTAGCCTTGTGGTTACACGCGGTAGTTAGTATAGACTTACGATTTGATCGTGGCAAGCTCAACTTCAGTACGAAGGCGATTTTTCATTTCTAAAATTTTATTGCTATAGCAGGACAGACAAATGACAGACTGAAAAACACCGAGATTTCTATAAATAGATTATGTCCGAGTTTTGTGGGGGCTTGGAATGGATTAGGGCATTTATGTAGTAAAATGCTCTTTGCTGTTTCAGGAGTTGTCTAACTTTTGTTGCTAATCTAAACAATTTCCCCGACTTGGAAGTTTTTTGTCTTCAATGCTAAATGTTGTAAAGTACATGTATATACAGTATATTATAGTGAACAGTAATTAGCGCAATTTATATGGGCTATCTTGATGTGATTTTACTTGTATACAGTGTACGCTCCTACAGCATAAATACGCTATAGGATTGCCTACGATCCTGCAGCGTAATCCGTTCTGAGTGTGTTTACATTATACGAACGGTAAAATACATGTAAATTGCCTGATCCATTCCAAGATCTTTCCGAATCCACCCCTACGGCCCTTAAAAAATAAACTTAACTTTTAAATTTAATGACGACAGTAACTGTGGTATTAGTGGTTTGTGTCTACATCCTTTCTTTTTTTATCACTGTCACTTGATTTAGGGTTCATAATTACGGTAATTCTATGATAAGTTAAGCGGAGCCCACACCTTCAATGTTAATTTAAATTGATTTTTTTTCATTTTTGCTACACTTCAAGATCTATGCTGCTAAGAAAAAATTGTAAATGTCCAAAATACAACAATCAAACAGTCACAGCTCTCTAGTTAAGTGGACTCCACCGTTATTTTACATTAATGAAAAGATGAGACATGTTTGTCTTACATGTTTATAGTTTTGTGTCGTGATTGAGACAAGTGTTTTGGTTTAGTAGACTTCACCTTCACTGCACATGAATGGAAAGATGATTTGATTTTGATTTTTGATTTTTTTCATCAACAATGTAGTAATTAAACAAAAGAAAAAAAGCTGGAGGAGTGATGAAGCCCATAATACACATTAGCATAGCTATTCTTGGCGTCTGGCTTGTCATCATCGTGTAATCAAGATCAATTTTTATGAGTAATTAGGTTTTATTCACTTGTTAAAACTATCTTTTTGAAATGCACAACATCACGTACTTACAATAACTAGGAGTCGTCTTCTTATAAAAACTGCTAATCTCAAGGATTAATTTAAAGGTTGACTTGCAACAAAATTCATATTACAGTTATTTGGTACCAAAAGATTACTTACTCTACTGTGTTGTAGGTGCAAAATATGTGGAAATGTGATTACAAGCTCTCAAAAGCTAAAAAACGAACAGTTAATCGCTGCCATCACGAAACTGTCGTAGATTAGAATCTCTTTCCAAAACGGCTCAAATGAGACATAGTTGAACACGATGGCTTCTGTTTACACTTTCGTGCAACCTCATTCGTCGAAATATTTTCACAAATATACTTCACGCATTCAATAAAACCATGTTTATTGTCTTTACGCATCTATCTATTGCATCATCATTGTAATGCTGTCACTTTGAGCACTGACATCTCAAATCCTATCTTAAAAATTCGTTTAATTTTTTAACCTAACCTCGAAGGAGTGCATATCATCCTCTGATAAACATGACGAGCCTGTTAGTCACCTGTGATTGTCGAAAAATGCTGCAGAAATTATCCGCACTGTTTGGCAGGAAGTATGGGTCAAATGATCAGATTACGACTAGACGATTAGACTAGTGCTGCACGATAACACGATATAATTCGATATGACGATATATTTCAGTGGATGATTTTATATTTGGTCAGTTTTCGAGTCGATATTAATATCAAAGCCGATATTTTATCAAAATATCGACTGATTTTATTTTGCAAAAATGGAGTTGTCTATTCTCTTTATTGTAACGAGGTAACAACTCCTGTTTTTCAACCTATATTAGCCAATATCCTCTCATATCGTTCATGTTAAAGCCTAACACAATATATTGAAAGAAGACAACTCCAATGTTCGATATTTTTAGATATTCGATATATTTTGAGACCAAATAATCGAATGTACATGCAAAGATATCGTGCAGCACTAGATTAGACCAAGCCGAAACAAGATGTAAAGTCGTGAGCATCTATATTTGATACAGACCCTTCGGTAGAACCTGAAGTGTTTGTCATAAACTAGTGCTATGAGACGTTTTATATTGAGCCTTTTATTGGCCTTTAATTTCATGTGATAACATCGCATGTGAAAACAATAACCAAAATGTTTGAGAACATCGTCAAAATAAAGAGATTCCTTACTATGGCGTTTTCGTGATGGCTGCGGTTACCTGTTCATTTTTGAGCTTTTAAAAGCTTGTAATCACATTTCCACATATTTTGCACCTACCACACAGCAGAGTAAGACATAGTGAATCATTTGATACCAAATACCTGTGACGTGAATTTTGTTGCAAGCAAACTTTTAAAAGATGTAATTTATGTTTTTTTCTTGAAACTGGCCACCTTCTCTGTTTTTATAGTATTAGGGAGTTGTTTCCAAAATATCTCCTTTTGGTAATCCACAATGCGATGGCCTGCACGGGAAGAAGATTGTGGGAGATTTAGACAAAACTTTGTGAATGGTTCTTATCATGCGCTTTTGAAGATAAAAACCAAGAATGGGTGGGAGGCGCACTGCCCCATGTTTCAATGCAATATGAAAGTTTGGAATTAACCATAGAATTGTATAATAAAAGCAGAGGTTTGTGGGGTAAACATTCAGATGTGCGATAAAGTAAGATGAGATGATAAGACAAGTCTGTTTCACAAGTTTATAGTTTTGTGTTGCGATTGTAGCCAGTGTGGCACAAACATGTTGACTTGTTTGTTTCAGGATAGACAATATTCCACATCCTATTACAAAAACTGTTGAAGATTATATAAACTTTTGTAAAACCTCATCACCATTTCGAAGGATGGAAGAGGCAGAGCCTGATTTGACTAAACAGTGGATGGAGGGTGCTACATTCAGGTTACTATGGTTTTATATTCCGAATCGGCGTCCATTGAAAATTTTTTATTTAGTTTAATTTCGAGTGATCTTTCAATCAGCAAGCATAAAAAGCAACAATACGATTCTTTCCTGTTGTACTGCCATTCATGTCGAAGGTCAGATTGTTTGGCTGAAGAAACATGTTTGGGAACAAAAGGGAACATGTTTGGCTGGTCATACTGCACTCACAACTGTCCATTTCTGCATGATTAACATAAATCATTTTACAAGCCCGTGAACAATCATTACGTAGTTTTTATATTATTTTTTATGATTGTTTTATTTTTGGAGTGGTTTTAACTGATTCAAAAGCTTCATACATGAATTCAGCAAAGTTTGGGAACCTGGGGTTCTCAACCGTAGCTTGGTAGCTAAATTTGCCATTAGCTGTCAGGCTTCACAAATTGATTTCATAGAGGCTTACTCAAATGATCTACATATATGTAAAAGGAAATTTTCAAATTTTGGAAAGAGTGTGTGTTGTGATGTTATGGAGTTCCTTATTTTCCATATTCCATGCTTCATATGATTTATTTAGCATTATGACAGTTTATGAGAAGTCAGCTAGGTGCATGATAATGGTGGTTGGAAAAGGTCATAGTTCAAAGTCAAAGGATAACAGCTCCAAAATACGGGCTGTGTCTGTAAAAACATCCAAATGAAATTTTGTTTCTTATTAAGGCTATTAATCTTGGCAGTTTTATTAGTTGCGGTATAAGATCTGGCTGCATGTAAACTCGAAATTTATAGCCCTTTACACGAAATAAAATTTATTTTTTCACTGAGCTTTTACCGAAAGAAGTGTACATGACACCTTCAAGTGTTGACTCGCACAAAGGTCAAACATGTTTTCTTCTTTGTGCATATCTTTTGCTGTATATAATAAGTTAGGGAAATCCATTTTATATTAGTATACGCTGGATGGTGTTTTGTATAAATTTATACTCAGAATTGGATTGAAATGTAAAAGCATTACCAGAATAAACTGATTATGTGTCTCTTGAAAGCTCTACAGTGATGTTTTGATATCGTTGCAGATTGTTGAATGCACTGGAAACCACTGACATGTCCAGCGAATTTACCTTTTATCTTCAAGTGCACATGTTACTCGGCCATAAGCCACACCAACCCAAGTGAATGGAACATTCTTGCAAGAATTAAATTCATCTGCATGAACTATGCTAATGTTGACAATATATTTTATACAATATATTGTTTGTTTTTATATTCTGTCTAATCAGAGAATTGTGCAATCCATACATAAATCCATGACAACCCACAGTACTCATGTTTAGTGGATAATCTTCCCTTGAAAGAATTTTGTAACTGAACTAGTAATAGAAAGAGTGGTAATGAAATCATTGATTTTATGATAAATAGTGACATTTGTGTGCCATGTAGATCTGGGTATGTTTACACTTAATGTGCTAATGTTGAAAATGATTCTTTATGTAAAATATACCTTTTTATTCTTTGTATTTGGAGAAGTTTACAAGCTGTTCATATATCAGCCTGTGACAACACAACACAGGTACTCATATTTAGTAGATAATATTAACTATCCAGGAAACTAGATCATAAATTATTCAATAATAAAAGCTGAGATATTGGTTCAGTGGTTAGTGCGCTAGCATACAATCAGTAGGTCGGTGGTTCAAATCACAAGACCATTGGTGGTGCTAGGAAGGGCATCCAGTCACAAGTGCTTCAGTGTCAAATCTCATGTGCAAATGGGAGCAATATATTCCATTCCAGGATATGCCAGTTGCAGTGGTGTACCTTAAATGGGAAAGCCGAAAGAAGAAGAAACTGAGATATGGGAATCATTAATTCATAAACAGGTACAGTCATACTTCGACTTACAAGCTTAATGCGTTCCGAAACTGAGCTCGTATGTTAATTTACTCGCATGTTGGTGCAAATAATTTATATATAGAATTTATACATTATAATTTATAAATATATAATATTAAATATATTATATTAAATATTATAATATATATATATTATAATATAATATATTAAATATATTATATTAAATATTACAATTATATATATAGAATTTATATAACCATTAAATATATATTGATTGGTTTCCATACTCTAAAAAATGCGAATAAAACACTCAAAACAAGATATTGTAACAGAAAGAACATGTTGGTTATTGTCCTAATTTACCACATGCTTTCAAAAAGCAACAATTCAAAAATAATGCAAGGAAATGTGATTAATTGAAATGTAAAATTAAATACATACAATAGCAGCTACCGCTAGCATTTGCCAGGAAGGGAGATATAAGTTATCCTTCATTACAACAGTTGACTTTGATAAATTTGGATTTTATCAATGTCTTAAAAGACAAACTTAGAGGCAAACCTAAAAGCAAACTTTTATTTTTAACTTAACGTAATTAAAATTTCTTTGGCATTCGTGGTTTGAAGTTTCTCGCTGGTTAGCTAATTTTTCCTTTATTTCGCTTTCGCGACTAGCCGGCCATTTTAAGATAAACCTATCTAAGAACGTTTGCCTTTCTCGCTCTTTCAAAATGTTGCGATTAGGACGAACACAGGTGTCGTCACAAAAAATTAATGCACGACCACTAGCCAACTTGTCCGAATGTCTATTTTTATAGTTTTGATAGATCGCACCGGCCTTTTCGCATAGCATCGTTTGAGTTACGCTGTCACCGGCCAATTGTTTATCTTTTATCCAATGCCTGAGCAGTCTCTCCATCAGCGGTCGTGAAGATCGCTGCTGTTGTATAATCGGGTTGGTGGACCACTGGGCTACGCCAATGTCCGAGGTCATGGTAGTTACAGGTAGTTGCGAGAGGTTATGAGAAGTTACGAGTGGTCAAGGACGCGGTAGTCTCAAGGCAAGTATATAACCGTGGAGAAAATGAGACAGGGCCTTCTTTGCTTCAATCACACGTAAGTGTCATATTTATATAACATGGCGCAGTTGACGAAGCTCTGATTTTTTTTCTTTTGCGTTATCATTAGCGATAATTTTTCTGGTTAGGGGTTAAGTTTAAATGGTTGATTAGACCTTTTCACGGGCATGCAGGTGAGGTGATGTGAGGTAGGGTGGTGTTGGTGAGGTGTTGTAGCGGTGAAGCATCGGTGTTGGTGAGGTGTAAATATTTATTAAGTGTTCGGAGGTGAGAATTACATTAAATTTATACGAGTGGGGTAGAGTAAATTCGTGGCGAGAGATATATTGTGTTGGGATGGAGAGTGATTTTCCGAAACTGGTGTTCGGTGAGCACGGTGATGGCTTGTGGGAAAGATTTATAGAAGAAATGAATTTATGTCTTGAGAGTGCTGTTGAGAGGAGAAGTTACGAAAGTGAATGTGGCAATAGACGCCCTATTATGAGAGGTAGAGCTAACTTAGTGCCACTATTGAGAGCTATTGGGCACAGTGGTAGAGAGGTATTGAGGAGTGCAGGGTTTAACGTAGATAAGGTAAATTCTACTTATGAAGAGGCAGTGGAGGTTTTGCAGGGTTATTATGGTAGACAAGAGAGTATGTTCGTAAAGGGGCATAAGTTTCTTACGGCTAGGCAGGCACTTGGAGAAAGTGATAGAGAATATTTACAACGGGTAGAGAGTTTTAGCGGATATGAAGAGGTGGCTAATAATAATGATAGGGTAAGGTTTGCCCTTATAGTAGTGGTTAACGGGTTGAGAGATGGAGAAGTAATCAGAGATTTGATGAGGAACGCCAATCTTACTTGAGAGTCATTACATGAGGCATTGAGGGCTCGTGAAATGGCCAACAACTCGGATAGATTTTTGAGAACTGAGGGTAGAAGTACCGGTTTAAAAAGCGAGGTTAAGATGGAAGTAGCAAAGGTATCAGAGTTTGATAGCCAAGCGCAGTACCGGAGTAATGATAGAGATAGAAGCTATGATTTAGCGGGTAGATCTTCTCCTAGAGGTAGCTCGAAGAGTAGTAGAAGGTATTATAGTAGTGAGGAGCATGATACTAGGAGATATGGGACAAGAGGCCGGGAGTATAACAAGGACAGTGACACTAGGAAGTATAGAGACGATAGCAGGGAGAGGCATGTATCTAGATATAGAGCAAAATATTAATAGTAAAGAAGGTAGTGAAGATAGAGTATGCTACAATTGCAAACGTAGTGGCCATGAGATGAGGAGTTGTCCCTCCATTAAATGTTTTTCTTGAGGAAGGCGAGGAAATGTATCCCGTTATTGTAGGGATAAGGGAGGAGATGTAGGTTACGACAGACGGGGTAGCAGCAGGAAGTCAGGAGGTAGTCGTGATAGTAGCTATGAGCGATATGGTAGCAGGGATAGTAGTAGGGAGAGGTACAGGGGCCGAGAAAGCCGCCGTGAGATGAGAGACAAATTGAGTAGGTACAGGGACAACAGTATGGATAGGTTTGAGAGGGAGAAGTATAAGGAGAGGCGCGAGACGAGCCGGTATGATGAAGGGTACCGGGATAATAGTAAGGGCAGAAGTGTTAGATTCTCTGGTTATAGAAATAAATATGATGAAGATCAATGACTAGGCCAGGGAATTGTGCAGTATTTAGAAGTTAATGGAGTAACTGTAGAGTTTACGTTTTATACTGGGGCTGAGGTGTCTATAGTAACCGAGGCAACAGCCAATAAGTTGAACCTACGGTTAAAGAAACCGTCGACAGTTTTAGAAACTGCTGATGGTAGTGAGTTAAAAGTGGTTGGAAGTGTAATAGTTCATTTGGAAAGTAAAGACAGGCATATGGATGCTGAAGTTCATGTGGTGAAAGGATTGAGAACGAACTTCTTGGGCATAACTGAGTTGAAGCAGCTTAAATTATTTGCTGTTGTAAACGCGTTATGCGAAGGTAAGTTTGAGCCTGTTAAGGAGTGTAGAAGTATTAAGCCAGTTAAGCCCTTTTTTGTCGAGAACCATTATCGCTGGGTCAAGTTATGTTTCAGATAATGTCGAGTTGCAAAACCTGACAAATAAGTCTGACAGAGAGCACGATATTAAGAAAGGCCACACAGGTCAAGATTGGTGGACTTGTGAAACCAAGAGAGTAAAGAGTAGCGGATACGCAGAAATTGGTAGTCGAGGGGGGAGAGCCCAAAGCACTAGAGAGGTGCAAGTGTCTATGGGGTATGATGGAAAACACAGTCATGATGAGGTAAGTGATGGTGCTAAGAAAGTAGCTGAACCAGTATCTGTAATGGAAAAGGTCTGCTCTTTTTTAGCTGAGGTATCCAGCAATGGAATACTATACAGAGATGGTCATGAGAGAAAGGTAGCAGAGATTGAAAGAGAGGAAAAGGAGGTGCGGAGGAAGTCGAAGGAGAAATTGGCTAGGCTAAAAGCCATACGAGAGGCAGCAGTCATGGAGTTGGAAAATGTCAAGGCATTCAGAGTAGTTGTGCAGAAGTTAGCCGAGGTTCAGAGGAGAGTTGCTGGTAGCAGACCTGCACTGGTGGCAGGTGAGATCGAGCTAGATAGGTGTGGGCCTATGCCAACTCCCAGCTCTGTGGTGCCATCCCATGAGCAGCCGGTTACGGCCCAGGTGGAGACCTCCCACAGGAGGCCTGTCAAGCCTGCCTCTTATTGGGGAGAGCAAGGTAAAGACGGAAGGAACGGAATCTGAGGTTGAGGAGTCGTTACTGACCCAACCACCAGTTTCCGAGCCAGTTGAGAGTAGTGGTTGTAGTGGTGGAGGCAGTGTTGTTGGTGACAGAGGTCACGGTGATAGTGACAGAGGTCACCGCGGTAGTGACAGAGGTCATGGTGGTAGTGAAGGAGGTGGAGAGGATCAGGAGAGTGAAGAGAGTGGTGCCGCCAAGTACGACGGCAGCTCCGGGTTGCTCGAGAGCGATGGTACACCGGATGAGTTGATGGACCAGGAGTAAAAAGTAAGGTAAACTCCACCAGCAAGGTGAGTCACTGAATGAGTTCAAGTGTTTTTTCTGGAAGGTTAGTGGCCCATAAAGGAAAAAAGAAAAAGGGCATGTTGTATAATCGGGTAGGTGGGCCGCGGGGCTACGCTAATGTCCGAGGTCATGGTAGTTACAGGTAGTTGCGAGAGGTTACAAAAAGTTATGACTGGTCAAGGGCGTGGTAGTCTCAAGGCGAGTATATAACCGTGGGAGAATGAGACGGGGACTTCTTCGCTTCAATCACACGTAAGTGTCATATTTATATAACAGCTGCGCTGTTTAGAAACTATGGTTTGTCCTTTTGCGAACTAAATGCCCTGAATATAATCCTTTGATAATCCTGTTTGATAATTGTGGATGTATTTCTGTCATATTGCTGAGCTAGCTCAATCACGCATACATTTTTCGCATATTTTTCAATAATTTTCATTTTAATATCAACTGTTATCATTCGCTTTTTCTTTGCATTATCTTTCATTTTACTAGCAAACTTTTGGTCAACGCAGAGTACTTTTAATTTACATAATTCTGCACTGAAAACCCCACACAAAAACACGGTACAAAAGTATAACCTGAGCAGTTGAAAAATACAGAGTGATGCTGTTCTCATAAAACACCCCCGGCATACTTGGCAACTGACTCACGTGCTCGTATCTCAAACATGGCTCGTATGTTAATGTTAAAACTTGCTTAAAAGCTGGCTCGTATCTCAAGTTTCTCGTACGTTGGAGCACTCGTAAGTTGAAGTATTACTGTATAGAGGTTTTGTTGGCCAAGTCAAGGAGTTGCCAATCAATTTAAGTCTGCTTCACTGTTACGAGTTTTGTCTTTAGTACCACTTGTAATATGTAGAAACCTTCAAGGTTAGCCAAATTCTGCAGCTCCATTATTATTTCAAATTTAGCCCGAGGGAACTCCTAGCCATCCAACAAGTGATAAGCATAGGTTATTACTGGTACATCTCAAAATTGACAGGGTAAGTCATTGGGGCAGCAACTGTAATATGAACCTGCGTGTGCTGACTCATGCACCAGTCAGCCACATGGCTGTGCTAACAGGGCAATATTACAACTATATAGTATATTAATATTTAATCTATATAACTCTCAGAGTTTGTCTGTCCAGATATAGCGATAAAGTCTTAGCTACAAAAATCACCTTCGTACTAGATTTGATCTCGCGACATTCAAATCGCAAGTTTACTAACAAGCGCCTAACCACATGGCTAAGCCGTTCTTATAATTTCCATTGCTATATTATAATCTATTTAGAGCCTAGGGTGACGATGAAACCCAATATACCTATTTTTACATTTCAGGTCTGCCATGAATATGCCACCATTTCAATCTAACCTTAACGTACTATGCCAATATTTTTAGCTATCTCACCTTTCATTTCCATAGAATTACTTTATTGCTGATGTTTTTAATGATGGTCAAAGAGACCTGATTTTTGCAACAGAAACCCAAATAAACTTTTAAAACAATGCAAAACGTGGTATTTGGATGGGACTTTCAAGGCATTAAAAGATCTGTTTCACCAGTTTTTCATGATCCACAGACTTGCACAAAAAGGAGATGTGATGAAGTAAATTCCGTCACTGTTCACAGCTGTGTCGCGCAGAAAAACTGCAGACTACATTAGGGTACGTATAGTCTAAAATATCCAAGTTTGTATCGCTGCTAGCTAAACACCAAGTTTTATTTGCTAGGCACTCTTATTCTAAAAACCTTGAGCACATCCTTCAACATATCACAACTTAATATGTTTGTTTGACTATTCTTCTTAACCCAATAACAAAAAGAAACTATTCACAACAATCCAAAGCTCTAGAAGTTTTCCATTAATAAAAACAGTAGAAAAGTTGATTTTATCAAAATGAAAACCAAATGCGATCAATTAACGTATTTTCATATGGACAAAAGGATGCCAGCAGATGGTATGCATTGCATGACCATAAATTGTTCGAAAAACTTTCAAGTAGTGCTAGTATTAGCAGAGCGCTGGTAGAGCAGAGATTATTATTTAAATGTCAAATTAGGATTAGGTAGTATTAGGCAGTAGTGCTCAGAATAAAAAGGAGTTGAACGAAAGATGGCTTTTCCTTCTTCAACGTTACATGAGTTCTATCATTTATACAACGACAATTCTGTGCCGTCCTGAGGGAAGCGACCAAACAGATAGCTGCCATTACGGATAGTTTAGACTGGAGTCTTTAATGTGTACTACGCCCGTTGCTACAAAAGCGCCTTTTGCAGCGCCTTTTGTACCTGTGGTTGTAGTCTATAGATTTCGAGCTAGTTTGGTTAGCAAATGGGTCATGATCTCAGAAAGTGGGGTTAAGTAGGAAATTATTAAAATTTAGATTATTGCTCAACTAAACAGAGAAAAATCTACAAATTTCTTTGCAAAAGGTTTGTTCCTATGTTAATTATAACACATTTTATGGTCAAAAGTCTACATACATTTTTTTAAATGGCTGAAAAGCAAAACCGAAAAAATTGCGTTTAAAGTTTTCGGTGACTTAATTATTTGTTTACAGTTTAAATCACGATAACAACCACCACTAAATTTAACCCTAATTCCACAAATATATAGGTTCTAGGACAGAATTTTATGCTGAATCTAATTAGAAAGTTCTAATTCTTCTATGCCTATGAATAATATTAGCTACAAGTTGATAACCAAATTTATTGGTTACTAAAAATTTGATTTGTTATTGCACAATAATATGCTAACATGTAACATAAAAATGCCTTTCACTTTATGCTGTAGGTAATCCAATAGAACTTAATTTTAAATCTAAATGGTTTGAATGGAAATGTTTTCATTGAAAATGATTCATATTTAATAACAAGTTAAAATTAAAGGATAAAATGTGTTGGTAGTTGTGACTGCTTCACCGTTGCTTTTTCCTCTGATATGTAGATGGACACTCGACCATAATAATTGCATCAGAAGTGTTGGCAAGGCTTTTTGGTATTTCCGCAGTAGTACAATTATTATTGTTATTAATTATTACTAATTTATGGCAAAGCTCCTTGCAAAATTATCGTATATTGCTGTACAGATAATGCTGTCGATCAACTGGCAATCCAAATGGCATCAGCTGATCAGGCAGAAAGTTTTCGATTGGTTTTATACTGAAGGGCTGAATAGCACAGAGGGTTAAGTGGCTGAAATGTCTAATTGCTACATTTTCTGGTGATTTACTATCAAATACAAACTGATGTGCTGATTTGATTTCTGGAATTATTCTGTAGTAGTCAGGTATGAGCTCTAGTCATATGTAGGCACAAGGACTTTTCCATACTGTGAGTCAACAACTCCCAAATTAAGAGTAGAAGATCTATCAATACATTCTTTGAGTTCATTCAATGAAGAAACAAACTCATTCCGATATTTTCTTTTGAAAATTTCAAAAATGATATCATGCCCAAACTTTGTGTCTCTCACTATCATAAAATTTACCTCAACCATTTGATGAAAACCTTTAGCCTCTCTCCAAGCCAACTGCATTAGTATGTAATTATTTGTATATTATTTTGCGCATTCATCTGCATGTATGATCAGTGAATTTTTAAATTTGGCAGACTGGTTTGTCTCCAAGTAGTGATGCAGACACGATATCACACTGTCGCACCCTTTGCCTATGCTACGTTGTTAGTCTGACGCGATAAGGATTCATCTGTGACTCCAAATATTGTGCACTTTTTGGTGTCTTGTAGTATACAGGTCCTATCTGTAATGAGTTTGATGAAAAATGCGCCATACCAAATGAAATGTGCATGCATTTTTCTGATTTAAATATGGCTACTATATTTCTGTAATATAATCTAGCCTGTAGATGTACATCTACAGTGATTATATCAAACCTTTAACACCAAAAAATTAATATGAAAATAATTTATTATTAAATCTAACTAAACCAATCATTAAATTATTGAATAGAAAAATACTAAAGATTTTTGTATGAGGATAATTCAAGATTTTGGCTACATCAACCATTACCATATACTAGCAAACAGTCGTATACTTACTGGTAGATAATGTTGTTGTTCCGCTGACAAATTCAGCTAAAGTCTGACTTGGGTTTATAACAGTTTACTCCAGGGAACAGCAACTTCCAAAGTCGTTTAAAACTAGAGATGCTGACTTTCAAAGATTCGGCATTAGACCTTGCCTCACAATATTGGCTGTAGACGTATTATTTAGTCATGTGTGAAGCCAACACTATGTAGCTTCTCTGGATATTTCATTCAGTCTACTAGGTAAGCACTAAACTGTGCTGCTGAAGACAATTCTTTATGATTATTTGAAAGCATACGTACTATTCATATGTGAACTTCCTTGGAATAATTGACTAGACTGAATTGTAGTCATTTACAATTTTATCCAACGTGTTGACACATATAGTGCGCATGTATGCAAACATCAGTCTGCATACTGGCTTACCATGATGTTTATACTCAGGGCTATCTTTTTGTAGAAACAGTATGCTTACTAATAGACTTAATATGACCTATATACACTGTTTCTACAAATACATGTATATATATATACATATATATACATGTATGTATATATATATATATTTACATATATAACAAATTGTTTTCTCACCCCGGTTAACCCGTATGGGTGGTAGTTTCTGCTCTAACTCGGGTCTCCCACCAGAGACCTGGAGGTTTGAGCACTCGCCTCAAGATCTTAGCTGTCCCCTATAGCGCATTTTTCTGCAACTCACCTGAGTTGATTGCTGTTGGTATTTGGGCAAGCCACATTTTATGCGCCGGTGTTATTGCGCCCAGTGCCCCAATGACTACTGGGATTACAGTTGTTCTTACATCCCAGCATTCTTCAATCTCTTCTCCAAGAGGGAGATATTTCTCTACCTTTTCTTTTTCTTTGCTGGCTATGTTGTAGTTATTGGGCACTGCTATATCTATTATAGTAGCTCTCTTGTTCTTCTTGTCCGCCACCACTATATGGGTTTGGGTATATATATATATATATATATATAAATTGGAAAGTCAAATAGTTTACTTATCTTTCAGCTACTGTCAGTTTCCTGCTGGCGCATTCTTCAGGCTGTAAGCTTCAACGTTGAAGCTTACAGCCTGAAGAATGCGCCAGCAGGAAACTGACAGTAGCTGAAAGATAAGTAAACTATTTGACTTTCCAATTTATACTGCTCCATCCTATGTTGAGCACTCTGATTTTAGTTTCAAGTAGGATACATTTGAATATATATATATATATATATATATATATATATATATATATATATATATATATATATATACAGTGAAACATGGATAACTCGCCCTCGGATATAGCGAACACATGGTTAACTCGACTGGATTTGCTTGGTCCGTTCCCACGCAATGATAAATGGCTCTATATAACTCGAACTCAACACTGTTATAACGAACTGTTTTTTGCCCAACGGCTACCGAAACGGTTGCTATCGCTTTAGAAAATCACTTTATTCCAAGCCATAGAGGTAAACCTCAACTTTTCGTAATTCATAAGCGTCGTTACTACCTCCATCGGCAAAATATTTTTGTCAACGACTGTTCTAAAGGTTTGGTGAAATTTGATTTATACTGTTATACGATGAATAGCACGGGCTAGCCGGGTCACGGGCGCAAGGATTTTCGCCACGCACATACAAAACAAAAACAGCATGTTGTTTTTGTTTTGTATGTGCGTGGCGAAAATCCTTGAGTGCGTGACCCGGCTAGCCCGTGATGAATAGTTTTCCGACGTGGATTCCGTGTTGAATCAACGTCGGAATGTTGAATGTTTAAAACGTTTTAAAAATTGTGGTAATTAAACGTATACAGTACGTTGTCTTAGCTAAAAAACTATTCATCGTTTGACCTAAACACAGAATACGTGTGTACATTCAATAAGTATCCATTCAAAAAACGTTTGTGATATACAATGTACCGTAAAACCTCGTAAAACTTTTAATTGAACTGCCTCGGAGTGTTGCTCTTAACGAATGCCAGGTAAAGTAAGTTAATCTTTGCATAAACTTCAAGAAAAATCAGCAAAATTGATCGTGGGTAAAACGCTCAAAAGAAAAAGATGTCTTTTCTTTTGAGCATTTCAGCAACAATCAAGTTTTGCCAATGTCAATCTAAAAAACGTCCTGGCAATAACATCACCTCAAACAACAAACCAATCTCAAGTGATAGAAAAATCTCTATACTTTTTGATAAAAACGTTTTAAACTTTACATTAGAAGCATTTAATTTGAAACAAGCCATTTGTGCTTTTGATTTATATTATAGTTTGCATATGTTCATGTATCTACTAATAAATAAGTAAATACATGGACTTGTGACAGTGCTCTGATAACTTGAACACTCTGATAATTCGAACACTTTTGCTCGGTCCCTTGAAGTTCGAGTTATCCGAGTTTCACTGTATATATATATATATATATATATATATACATATATAGGTTACCTATATATATACCTATATATATATAGGTATATATATAGGTATATGTATATATATACATATGTTTATGTATATATACATAAACATATGTATATGTATATATACATATGAGGATATATATATATATATGTTTATATATATATAGGTATATGTATATATATAGACCTAATATGCTTACATCGACTAACTTAAAATGTTGCGTCAGTTTTTTAAAGTCATGAAATGCTGCTCTCCTCACTTCCAATCCCATCAAGCAAACAACAATCTACTACTACAGGCCTGCAAAGAAAAAAACCATGGTTATGCTTGATCTGGTGAAAAGAGTTTTGTAATTTCATCATTTCAGTATTGTACATTTGCTTTGTTTATGTCTGTGTTTAAATATTGTAGATTCGCTATATTTGCCTTAGTAATTACCGTAAATACCCGCGTATAGGACACACATTTTTTAAAGAAGTTGCCCTAAAAACCCAGGTGCGTCTCATCCATAGATACTTATATTATAAAAATTATGCATTTATCATAATATTAAAAATGTATTATAAAAATTTCAATATTACAGTATTTATTCTCATGGTCATCATTGGCAGATTATAAGCATGTTGACTTTCTTCATGTTGCTGTGCTTTGTGAAAGTACGCTCACCATTAATCATCCATTCGGCCCATATCTGTTTTAATACTGCTTCAAATGGCTTATTCACAACGGCATCCATCGGTTGCAGAATACTGGTCACGCTGCCGAGGATGAAGACGAGGTCTGTATTGTCCCGCTTTAATTTTGATTCAATATTGTTGGTTGTATGGCATCGGAAGGCGTCTAACATCAGCACCGATCGCTGTCACCAATCATTCCACATGACGAATGTCGAATGGTTTCACAAAAACTTATATGAAACACCACCATTTCCATAAAAATTAATAAAAGTTTAGGATTAAAATTAGGATGCGTCCTATACATAGTTACAGTTTTTCCATCGTTTTTGGGGTCAAATACCCACTGCGCCCTATACATGGTATCAGCTTATACGCAGGTATTTACTGTAGAATGTTACCTTTTTTTATTATTTTCTGTAACTTCATGCATATTTTGTTTGTATTTTCTAGATAATTATGCGTCTGTATCTGAAAACTGAGTTTTTGGTTTTACTGCTAAATATGCAAAATATTTGTAAACTGGATAAATCATATTTTTTGTAACGTGTAATACTTGTACACTATATCATAAATTTGATAGATGTACCACCAGCACTAAAAGTCCCATAGTCAAATAAGTAGAAGATGTTTCGATTTTTTCTATCATACTGTTAAAATTGTGAAATTAACATTTTAATTTATCAATTATTAAAATAATATCTTGGTTGCTATTTCTGCTGCAAATCTGTCAGCGTAGCCCAAGCAAAAAGTTGGGGATATCTACAACTTTTAAGCTCAAAGTAATTCTCAAAATGTTTGCAATTTATTTATTCGAAAAACTAATTTTACCAATTACATGTACATGTATTTGATAGACTATTTTGGTGTTATCCTTGTAAACATCTAGGAAAGGAACACTCTCAATATATGGGAGTCACCAACAAAGTAAAGAATGGAGAAGTGGAATTGTTGTGGTTAAGTAACCCTAGCTACTTGTTGAAGTGGATTTTTAGAGGGTGAAAGTTAGTGTCTCAGTAATATGTTATCAATTGGAAGTATAGCATTTTCGTCGAAACGGTTAATTAGCTATGACGTTATTGTCTAAACGCTCATAAACGTAAACTCAGACCCAGTGTCCTTTAGGGAGAGTTATTTTCGAGAGTTCCAAACAAACTCACTTACTAACTTGGCTATATAAAGTTCCTTTGAAAATTAAGGTATCGAATCAGAAATACGACTTATACACAGACGAAAACACCATTTTCTTAGCCTTTTTCTATACCACAAAGATCGTCAGGATTTTGTGATTTTTTTCATGTACAGTATAGCACGAGCATCTTATCCGTGGTTAGCATACCTGCCAACTCTCACGCATTGGGCATGAGACTCACGCAATCACCCCAAAGAAAAAATGAAAATGCGTGAGATTTTTGCCCAATTTCCACAATTTTATATATATTATCATTGATACATCAATTGCCCCAAAACCAAATCTCACGCATTGCCCCACTCTTGGGTTGGCAGGTCTGGTGGTTAGTTAGATTTACACCAGGCTAAAAGCGAACTACTGTTTATCTGACAGCGTGACATTAAAGGAATTATTTCAATCTTTGGGTCAACCCTTTTCCCCTTTATTTTTTATAATTTCAAATTTAATAGTAATTTAAACAGCTTATTCATCATAATGGTTAATTGTTGGGCTGTGGGATGCTCAGGCAGATCAGAGTTAAGTCTACAGGTGTTTCAGTTTTCAAGAGATCCTGAAAGAATTCACTGTCACTCCTACTCACGACGAGGGAAGAATCAATGTGCACATCCACTTCTCTTCAAGACTCAACTGGCGAATCAGAGATAATGTTTTACTCAGTGGCCAATGAAAACACTTGATACAAACAAATTTAAACGAGAAATCGTTGACTAGCTATGGAGACTCAAACAAAAACAAAACAAGAAAGTTATTCAACCCTTCACAAAAGCCACAGTACTTGAAGATTTGGGAAAAAACAGATTTGCTTGGGTAAAAGGGGCAATTGTGTGACAGTTGGCAGGCCTGTACGTATATGTATATCGGTTTTTAAACCATATTGATATACTTATTGTCATTGCAATTATTGCTGCTAGTTGTTAGAATACATTTTATAATTATAATAGATGCTGTTTATAAGTTTAGTTGTCTGTATAATACCACTATTGTTTTTTATCATGTTTTATTATTATTACCAAAGTTTTCTTATCTGTTGTTTTGCTTTGCATTTGTGTTATTATTGAGGTTGATAAAAATAGCATATAGTACGTTGCATTCATCAATAGATAACTGGTTAAAATTATTGGAAAAACTTGTATAGCCATCCAAGAATAGGTTGAATAGTAATAGTAGTAGCCCTGTTAGTAGGCTTAATAGTAGTAGTAGTAGTATTCATATTACTGTTTCCTTTACTGACCTCTCCTCTTTTTTGTTTACTTATAGAGACATTTTAAAAAAAATTGTTTCACACTGACTAAAACGGAAAAACTTCGACTGACAAGTGATGCCATTCCTACTCTGTTCGCTCACAGGCCACCACCCGTCTCTGAAAGAAAAACTGCTTTTAAAAATACTATAATCACAAGCTGCAGCTCTTCTGCATCTCCCAGCACAAGCCGAAATATGGGTGAGAAAACTTTTGTCATTAATTTTCTATAACCTATGTAGATTTCTCGTTTATTGCTTATGATATATCAAACTGTCCAACAGATTTTTGCAAAAGTAATTTTATGTTACAATCAGTTTCAGTTATTAATTTACATGTATCTTTTAACAGGTAACTGCAAAGAGATATGGGAACTAAATTGCTGTGTGATTGCTAATTGTAGTCTTCATACATGTTGCTTTCTTACACACTCTAACTTTCCTATCTGACACTCACTTCTATAACATGTTTCCTGTCAGCTCGTACAGCAATTATCTTATCAGTTGTTGTGGCCAGTAGAACTTAGGGGCTGAGGTATAAGTGATATGTATGATTTAAATACAGTGAAACTTGGCTGACTCGAGGAAGTGTTCGAGTTATCAGAGCGTTCAAGTTATGAGAACACTGTCACAAGTGCATGAATTTATCAGTACATATACAAACTATATATAAATCAAAAGCATTGATTGCTTGTTGCAAGTTAAGGGGCCTCTCATGTAATGTTTTAACAATTTTCATCAGAAAGTATAAATATTTTCCTATTACTTGAGATTTGTTTGTTTATTTTAGGTGATGTGACTGCCAGGACGTTTTCAGATTAAAATAGGCAAAACCTGATCGCGGTTGAAACGCTAAAAAAAAGACATATTTTTCTTTTGAGCGTTTTAACAAAAACCAGTTTTGTCAATTTTTCTTTAAGTTTATCGGAAGGTTACTTTGCTTCTCCTTGCTTACGGAGGGCTATCCCCAAGCGGATGTTTGGTAAAATTTGATTTTTTGCAAACCTTTAGAAAAGTCGTTAACGAAAATATTTTGCCGATAGTGTTAATAATGACGCCTAAGAACTGCTAAAAGTTGATGTTTATCTCTATGGCTTGAAATAAAGTAATATTCTAAAGCGATAACAACCGTCTCGGTAGCCGTTGGGCAAAAAACTGTTCGAGCTAACGAAGTTGAGGTCGAGTTTTCTAAAGCAATTTATCATTGTGTGGGAATGAACCAAACAAATCCGTTCGAGTTAGCCATGTGTTCGAGCTATCGGAGGGCGAGTTATCCGAGTTTCACAGGCAAACGTTTCTCACATTCTGTTCATATTGATTTGCAAGTTTATGCGCTGTTCAGAGAGTGAACAGTACTCCCCATTTGCTGATGCTTAAATCTTAAAAGTGACTATAATTGTCATTATTTTAATATGGTATATTTGGATTTTTAGAAATTGATTCACCAAATGTCTTAGAATCAGAACTAGCCACAAGTAAACTTACAACTTTGATCACATCCGAAATCGAGATCATAGAACAAATGTTACGGAAGAAGCTTAAGAAAGTATGTTATTAGTGAAAATTATCGAAAACTATAACTTAGTATAGATCATTTTTAAAATATAAGCTGATTTACGCTATTATGCATTGACGTAAGAGCAGTTCAGACCCATATTGGTATAGGACAGTTTTATGCGAGTAATTTTGAGGAAATTTAAGTTCTCTGAAGCCGTAACATATATATAGGCTATATGCTTGTTGAAAATTGTGATCGATTTCACATTGATAACATGCAGATCTATAATGTTGCTAGTGTTTATATTAATATCAACTTGCGTAGTCGAGTTTTCAATAGGGTCAGTAGTGGAAATCAAGAACATTCTCAACAATGTAGCCGTTTGTTCATTTTTTTGCAGGTTCAACAAGAATATAAGGCTACCTTAGAAAAACTCCAAACCCATGAAATGGCTTTTAAAAAGTTGTTTAATAGGGATCAACTCGTTGCTTTTCAGAAACATTCTACTAGAGGATTGCAGTGGCAACTCGATGCAATAAAGAAAGGGCTGAAGTTGCGGTTTGCTTGTTGGTCCACAGGTTACAACCATCTCCTGGATTCAGGAAAGCCTCTTCCGTCTGTTAGGACACTGCAAAGACGACTTCAAACTATCTGCTTTGAGCCAGGAGTTCTCACGACTGTTTTTCAATAAATGAAGGAAAAGGTGAGCTTGTGTAATAAAGAGTTATCTGGTGCCTAATTACATAGCGTGTTTATTTTTAATTTTATGTTTCTCAGATTTGTTTTGCTAATTGCTCTTTTTATATTCTGATGTCTTTGCGTATTATCCTGCATTTACGAGCTTCTTTGATTTAGGCTGCGAGTATGGCTGAGAGGGATTGACAGTATTGCCTTGTGTTGGATGAAATGGAGATTACTGAAGCCCTTGAGTATGATGCTAACAACCGCTCTGCAATAGGAGAAGTGACGTTACCTGGCCATAGTGGCCTTGCTAGTCATGGTTTAGTGGTTATGCTTAGAGGTTGGTGAGGTTTATTTCTTGTTTATTTCATTTTTCACTTTCCTCTTTGTGTCTGCAGTTTTAAAACTAATACTACTTCAAATTCAAGTGTTGACTGTATCTTAGCAGGAATTATTGAAAGATGGAAAGTAGTATAGTGAGAGCAGATCTACACACACTAGGCGGAGCTTAGGGAGCAGGAAGTGACATCACATCAGGATCTGTTTGATTGACAGTTGGGGGGCGGAGCTAGGCGGTGTTGAGTCATGGTGTGAGTCATGGCGAGCTGTGTGATTCGTGGTGCGAGTAATGGTGTGAGTTGGTTGGTGACGTCGCGGTGGTGGTGTCGGTGGCCGAGTGGTGAGTCGGGCCGCGAGACGATTCGCGGTTGTATTTGGGATTATCGGATTTCGTTGGTGTCCGGTAGAGGTCGCTCTTCCATGCCGTTTCGGGGATTGACGGAGAGCTCGGTGGCGACGGGTTGACGGACGGTGGCGGATGGATTTCGAGATCGTCGGAGCTTGTATGTATTTTCTTTTTTCCGATCCCGAATGAGAATGATGTGTCTGCGAACGAATATTCATTTTGATTGTAAACTTCATAAATTCTGAAATTATCCATCGCCTCTAAGTCTTCATCAGGATTAAAACTTTTCAGAATTGACGGAGCATGCAATCTGAAGGAATTCAGAGAGAAATTAAAACAAAGATTATAAACTCTGTATATCAAGACAGTAATGAGTTAAGGAAATGATATTATGATTAAATTTTATATAGTTTATTTGATGATATATCATAGGGATTTAAACTTACTATCAATGGATATGTTATTGAATAAAAGTTTTGTATATAAAAATGCTAAAACATAATATAAAAAAGACTATTGAATTTCATTCAATCCCAATTTTCTTCTTCTTCTTTCATTGTCGAATGAGAATGAACTGTCTACAATCAAAACATACATTATTTTTAGTGAGATATAGTAAAAGTAAGACATACAATCAGATTAGATCATTCATTCAAACTAAAAATCAAATATAATGTAATACTTACTGAAGAAGAAGAAGATCCATCCTTTTTCTGAATGGAATCTTCCTGTTGAGATACGGGAGCCTGCAATTGCAATGATTACAGTCAGGATGGTTTACTATAACCTTGCTGAGATAGTAGACTCTACATTCACAATGGACTCCAACTTAAATTGTAAATTTCAATTGCATTAGTCATCGAATCATAGAATGATATGCAAGATGTAATGCAGACAGAATAGGATATGCAATCAGCTAGAGTAGGACATACAGACAATAAGAAAAACAAATATGTTACATCACATAGTCAGACTAGGACACACAGACAGAGGAGGATATTCAGTTAAAATAATCTGTTTTAATCTGAGTAGGGATATAACATACACTTTGCTAAGATATTGGAGTTTGCAATTGCAATGAATACAATCAGCCTAGAACACATAGTTACTACTCAGAAGAGAAGATTCATTGTATCATTCCTACATAACATCTAGATTGAATTTGTAGTACTTACTGTAAACCGCAATCTTTCGTTGAGATCTTGATAGAACTTTTCACGTAAGAGAAATCGACAAGCTTTTCGCTTCCGATCGCTTATTTCCATTCCATGAGAGCAGTAACCCCATCGCTTCACACATTTATCTACACATTGTAATCGTTCTTGAAATTTCCTTTTTCTGTTGTCTCTGGTACTCATTGTGAAGTTATGAACTGAATTGAAAAGGCATATTCGCTCGAAGGTTTTATAACAAGTAGAAGTGTTGTCGTGGTTCAATAATTTTGTGATCTAATGATATATATAAACAGTTTTCGCGAAATTCAATTTCGCGAAAATTGACTATATAATATATATAATGTGTAATTTTGCGAAATTCACTTTCGCGAAATTCAATTTCGCGAAAGTTGACTATATAATATATATAATGTGTAATTTCGCGAAATTCACTTTCGCGAAAGTTGACTATATAATATATATAATGTGTAATTTCGCGAAATTCAATTTCGCGAAAGTTGACTATATAATATATATCATGTGTAATTTCGCGAAATTGAATTTCGCGAAATTCACTTTCGCGAAATTGAATTTCGCGAAAGTTGACTATATAATATATATAATGTGTAATTTCGCGAAAGTTGACTATATAATATATATATTGTGTAATTTCGCGAAATTCAATTTCGCGAAATTCACTTTCGCGAAATTCAATTTCGCGAAAATCTGTTTACTATTTTCGCTTCATTAATTCCTTTGGACACACCCATCATTCTTCAATTCACTATATAAGCGTTGCATAATCTGATGGAATATTCTGCCTCATTAACCATCTCTTGATGCCTACTTATATTTGAGAATTTGGGTCGATCGAGTGTTGATACCATAAGGCTTGTATGCTTCAGCTAGAATTCTGTTAGCCGGCTACTCGCGATTAAGTTCATTGAGTGTCGCTGTTTTCAGGGGCTGTTGTGTGGACAAGCGCCTTGGCATTCGACCTGAATGTTTTCCTAGGTTTACCTATGGAATTCTCCTGTTTGGTTTGGCTTAACCATTCCATAACAGTCTCTCGACCAGTAAATAGATGAAGATGATGAACTAGTAAAGGGGCATACATGGATTAATATGTGGATTATTTTGAGGATAGCTCCAACTCAGTGTGAGTATATCAATATATAAAACTTATATCAAAAAGTAAATAATATTCGGTTGTATTTGTTACCAACTTTATTTCGATATAAAGTATATATGTATATTCAATTGTAAAATATAGAAAAAAAAAATTTATGTCAGATCTTCTAGTAATTTAACAATTTGGGAAGTTCCTTGAATATGTACATTGTCAACACCTTCATTTTCTTCGTTATTAAGACTTTTACTAATTTTTTTTTCATTCCAATCATATCTATCTAGTATAGTTTTTCGAACTACATGATCTCGTGTATCTGTTTCAGAAATTTTTAGCATAACTGTTAGAAAATCTTCTATTGAACATCCTCTGCTCCAAAATATTGCAAAGAGAAGACAGTAATCTCCACATGTTGTTGAAAGAATTGTTTCCAATAAAACAACCTTTTTACCAATCAGGTGTAACCAATAAAAAAAAAAAATTTTTTTTTTGTTTTTTTTTGTTGAACATTTCCATCAATTCGCGGTAATATAAATACAGACAATCAGACGGTGTATCGACTCATCAATAGGGTTTCACTTTTTCTTTTAATTACAAATCCCACACATCAGCTAGGCCAATCAAATTTTGTTTCCAATGAAACAACCTTGTTGCCAATGATGTGCAACTAAATTTTTGGTTCAACAATTCCATTTCTAATTATTTTTTCAAAAACGGTAAAACCAGACCGTTATCGTCATGACAATAAGAAACACACCGAGTTTGTTCAACCAAAGAAAAGCGTCAGGAATTTTGTGAGAGTAAGAGTTGCTAAACAATTTTACACCTATCTTGTGGAGAATTTTGTTCTGAATAAGATACATTTAAAAGTAAAACGATATATGTTTTCATTTTTTGAGATATTGCTTAAATACTAACGGTATATCGGATTTTTTAGAAAATCCGTTTGAATTAACTTGGGCAGAATAATCGTTTGGTCAACAATTAACGTGGTAGCGAAAGAGTTAATATACAAGTGAGCAGTGATTATAAATGTATATATAATAATAAAATGTGAGTAAGATAAAAGCTACTGAAGATACAATAAACAAAGCTAGGATTGTGCTAGTCCATGTTGATATACAAGGGAGCAGTGATTATAAATATATATATATATATATATAATAAATCGTGAGTAAGATAAAAGCTACTGAAGATACAATAATCAAAGCAGGATTGTACTAGTCTATGTTGATGTCCAAGTGGGCAATGATTATAAATGTATATATAATAATAAAATGTGAGTAAGATAAAAGCTACTGAAGATACAATAAACAAAGCTAGGACTGTGCTAGTCCATGTTAATATACAAGTGAGCAGTGATTATAAATATATATATATAATAATAAAATGAGAGTAAGTAATGTGAGTATATATAATAATACATTTTATTATTATATATATTTATAATCACTGCTCACTTGTATATTAACATGGACTAGCACAGTCCTAGCTTTGTTTATTGTATCTTCAGTAGCTTTTATCTTACTCACATTTTATTATTATATATACATTTATAATCATTGCTCACTTGTACACCAACATAGACTAGTACAATCCTAGTTTTTTGTTTATTGTATCTTCAGTAGCTTTTATCTTACTCACATTTTATTATTATATATATTTATAATCACTGCTCCCTTGTATATCATCATGGACTAGTACAATCCTAGCTTTGTTTGTATCTTCAGTAGCTTTTATCTTACTCACATTTTATTATTATATATACATTTATAATCATTGCTCACTTGTATATCAGCATGGCCTAGCACAATCCTAACTTTGTTTATTGTATCTTCAGTAGCTTTTATCTTACTCACATTTTATTATATATACATTTATAATCATTGCTCACTTGTACATCAACAGGGTCTAGCACAATCCTAGCTTTGTTTATTGTATCTTCAGTATCTTTTATCTTACTCACGTTTTATTATTATATATTCATTTATATTCGCTGCTCACTTGTATATTAACATAGACTAGCACAATCCTAGCTCTGTTTATTGTATCTTCAGTAACTTTTATCTTACTCACATTTTATTATTATATATACATTTATAATCACTGCTCACTTGTATATTAACATGGACTAGCACAATCCGAGCTTTGTTTATTCTATCTTGAGTAGCTTTTATCTTACTCACATTTTATTATTATATATACATTTATAATCACTGCTCACTTGTACATTAACATGGACTAGCACAACCCTAGCTTTTATCTTACTCACATTTTATTATTATATATACATTTATAATCATTGCTCACTTGTATATCAACATGGCCTAGCACAATCCTAGTTTTGCTTATTGTATCTTTAGTAGTTTTTATCTTACTCACATTTTAATATTATATATACATTTATAATCACTGCTCACTTGTATATCAACATGGACTAGCACAATCCTAGCTTTGTTTATTGTATCTTCAGTAGCTTTTATCTCACTCACATTTTATTATTATATATACATTTATAATCATTGCTCACTTGTACATCAACATGGTCTAGCACAATCCTAGCTTTGTTTATTGTATCTTCAGTAGCTTTTATCTTACTCACGTTTTATTATTATATATTCATTTATATTCGCTGCTCACTTGTATATTAACATAGACTAGCTCAATCCTAGCTCTGTTTATTGTATCTTCAGTAACTTTTATCTTACTCACATTTTATTATTATATATACATTTATAATCACTGCTCACTTGTATATTAACATGGACTAGCACAACCCTAGCTTTTATCTTACTCACATTTTATTATTATATATACATTTATAATCACTGCTCACTTGTATATTAACATGGACTAGCACAATCCGAGCTTTGTTTATTCTATCTTGAGTAGCTTTTATCTTACTCACATTTTATTATTATATATACATTTATAATCAATGCTCACTTGTATATCAACATGGCCTAGCACAATCCTAGTTTTGCTTATTGTATCTTTAGTAGTTTTTATCTTACTCACATTTTAATATTATATATACATTTATAATCACTGCTCACTTGTATATTAACACGGCCTAGCACAATCCTAGCTTTGTTTATTGTATCTTCAGTAGCTTTTTATCTTACTCACGTTTTATTATTATATATTCATTTATATTCGCTGCTCACTTGTATATTAACATAGACTAGCTCAATCCTAGCTCTGTTTATTGTATCTTCAGTAACTTTTATCTTACTCACATTTTATTATTATATATACATTTATAATCACTGCTCACTTGTATATTAACATGGACTAGCACAATCCTAGCTTTGTTTATTCTATCTTCAGTAGCTTTTTATCTTACTCACATTTTATTATTATATATACATTTATAATCACTGCTCACTTGTACATTAACATGGACTAGCACAACCCTAGCTTTTATCTTACTCACATTTTATTATTATATACAATTATAATCACTGCTCACTTGTATATTAACATAGACTAGCACAATCCTAGCGTTGTTTATTGTATCTTCAGTAGCTTTTATCTTACTCACATTTCATTATTATATATACATTTATAAATCACGGCTCACTTGTACATCAACGCGAAAGTGAATTTCGCAAAATTGGAATTCGCGAAATTACACATTATATATTATATAGTCAAGTTTCGTGAAATCGAATTTCGCGAAGTGAATTTCGCGAAATTGGATTTCGCGAAAATTACATATTATACATTACATAGTCAACTTTCGCGAACTTGAATTTCGCGAAAGTACTACATTATATATATTATATAGTCAACTTTCGCGAAATTACACATTATATATATTATATAGTCAACGAAAGTTGACTATATAATATATATATTGTGGAATTTCGCGAAATTCAATTTCACGAAAGTTGACTATATAATATATATAATATGTAATTTCGCGAAATCCAATTTCGCGAAAGTTGACTATATAATATATATAATGTGTAATTTCGCGAAATTACACATTATATATATTATATAGTCAACTTTCGCGAAATTACACATTATATATATTATATAGTCAACGAAAGTTGACTATATAATATATATAATGTGTAATTTCGCGAAATTCAATTTCGCGAAAGTTGACTATATAATATATATAATGTGTAATTTCGCGAAATACAATTTCGCGAAATTGAATTTCGCGAAAGTGAATTTCGCGAAATTACACATTATATATATTATATAGTCAACTTTCGCGAAATTACACATTATATATATTATATAGTCAACTTTCGCGAAATTGTATTTCGCGAAAGTGAATTTCGCGAAAATGGATTTCGCGAAATTACATATTATATATATATTATATAGTCAACGAAAGTTGACTATATAATATATATAATGTGTAATTTCGCGAAATTCACTTTCGCGAAATTCACTTTCGCGAAATTCAATTTCGCGAAAGTTGACTATATAATATATATAATGTGTAATTTCGCGAAATCCAATTTCGCGAAATTGAATTTCGCGAAAGTGAATTTCGCGAAATTACACATTATATATGTTATATAGTCAACTTTCGCGAAATTACACATTATATATTATATAGTCAACTTTCGCGAAATTGAATTTCGCGAAAGTGAATTTCGCGAAAATGGATTTCGCGAAACTACATTTTATATATATTATATAGTCAACTTTCGCGAAATTGAATTTCGCGAAATCTGTTTAGCTGATTTTACAATTTCGTGATCATAAATTACACAAGTTTAATCAACCATAATATTGATTCTGCTTACTATATAAGCAACGAGAAAGAATAAGTTTTTCATCTCATTTTATTTATAATAGTTTACAATGTGTGCTCGAGACAAAAACGTGGATAGACTCCTAACTCAGACAAAATGCATCGACACGTGTGTTGAGATATGGGGCTACTGCCCTTGGGGTAGAGAGGTAGATCCTGAAAAACAGAAGGCTTTTCGATTCAAGATCAAGCTTCAAAAGAAAGTAAGTACTACATTATAATATTTTACTAAATTATATTTTTGATTAAAGGAAACTTGAGAATATAAACTACATATTAAATATATTTCGAATTATAGGGTTTGCTTAAATGAAACAATTAAATTATACAAAGTAATTTTGGAAATTATTGTAGAAATCATTGGTCATGCAGCAGCAAAGAGAGGAGTTCTTTCGTAACTTCGATGTTACATTGACTTTAAAAGTAAGTATTACATTATATTTATTTCGTCTAATATCGTTGTATAATGATAAAAACATGTAACTAAAGATCAAATACATTCAACAAAATTCACTCCAATTGGTATGTAGGAATGTTAAAATGAGTATCAATCTGTGAAAACAGTAATTAATATTTTGTATAACTCCACTTTAAAACAAAAGGAGTTGGAATTGAAATTCAAAGTAAGACCTGACTGTGTTTTAATTTGTCTGCATGTTCTACTCTGACTATAATCAATGCAATTGTAGGATCCTGGGCATCACCGAACTAAATATAGTCCTTTTCGGAGAAGGCTTTATGAATTTGAATCTTCAGTAAGTAGTACATTATATTTATTTCTTTATTTTAACTGAATATCCTCCTCTGTCTGTGTGTCCTAGTCTGACTATGTGATGTAACATATTTGTTTTTCTTATTGTCTGTATGTCCTACTCTAGCTGATTGCATATCCTATTCTGTCTGCATTACATCTTGCATATCATTCTATGATTCGATGACTAATGCAATTGAAATTTACAATTTAAGTTGGAGTCCATTGTGAATGTAGAGTCTACTATCTCAGCAAGGTTATAGTAATCCATCCTGACTGTAATCATTGCAATTGCAGGCTCCCGTATCTCAACAGGAAGATTCCATTCAGAAAAAGGATGGATCTTCTTCTTCTTCAGTAAGTATTACATTATATTTGATTTTTAGTTTGAATGAATGATCTAATCTGATTGTATGTCTTACTTTTACTATATCTCACTAAAAATAATGTATGTTTTGATTGTAGACAGTTCATTCTCATTCGACAATGAAAGAAGAAGAAGAAGAAAATTGGGATTGAATGAAATTCAATAGTCTTTTTTATATTATGTTTTAGCATTTTTATATACAAAACTTTTATTCAATAACATATCCATTGATAGTAAGTTTAAATCCCTATGATATATCATCAAATAAACTATATAAAATTTAATCATAATATCATTTCCTTAACTCATTACTGTCTTGATATACAGAGTTTATAATCTTTGTTTAATTTCTCTCTGAATTCCTTCAGATTGCATGCTCCGTCAATTCTGAAAAGTTTTAATCCTGATGAAGACTTAGAGTTCATGTAAATCTCACTTCGATCCAATATCATGAGAGCTGGTGTCAACCATTGAAATGATGAGGGAATGTTATACTTTTGAGGATCGATGATCGAACATAATACCACACGCTCTCCCTTACGTTCAACGAAGAATTGCAACGCAATCTCACAATTGTCATTTTCTTCAGACTTATTTGCTTGTATTACTTCTAACGAAGCTGGAATATCCAAAACTTTTAGATCAATCCATTTCCATGGTTCTTGCATTTCCTCGGTTTTAAAAACTGTTGCAATAGGTGACGTAATTTTCTCATCTCCTTCCATATAATTTTCCTTGGATTCGAATAACCGCTTTACTACCGAACTTTTTCTTGATGATCTTCGTAATGACGTAGTTCTGTTCAATCTAGACTTGGTTGGTCTTCTATACTCTCTTTGTTTCATATTCAATTGGGAAGTTCTTTCAGAAATAATGTCGATATTCATACTATTGGAAGTTGACTCCTCAGAAGCTCCAGTAACAATCAACACTAACTAATAATACTTCATCAATTTATACATTATCTTTAAAAAAGTAGTGGAACCATAACAGCGATGGATAATTTCAGAATTTATGAAGTTTACAATCAAAATGAATATTCGTTCGCAGACACATCATTCTCATTCGGGATCGGAAAAAAGAAAATACATACAAGCTCCGACGATCTCGAAATCCATCCGCCACCGTCCGTCAACCCGTCGCCACCGAGCTCTCCGTCAATCCCCGAAACGGCACGGAAGAGCGACCTCTACCGGACGCCAACGAAATCCGATAATCCCAAATACAACCGCGAATCGTCTCGCGGCCCGACTCACCACTCGGCCACCGACACCACCACCGCGACGTCACCAACCAACTCACACCATTACTCGCACCACGAATCACACAGCTCGCCATGACTCACACCATGACTCAACACCGCCTAGCTCCGCCCCCCAACTGTCAATCAAACAGATCCTGATGTGATGTCACTTCCTGCTCCCTAAGCTCCGCCTAGTGTGTGTAGATCTGCTCTCACTATACTACTATGGAAACAAAGTGTCGCATTCCATCTCACTCGTAAATCTATTTCATGTCATAACACATGCAAGCGGTATTGGTCTGAAGGTTGTTGCAGTTACTTCAGACATGGGGTCCAGCAACCAAGCGATGTGAAAGACATTTGGTATTGAAAGCAAAAGGGACTCACTAGTGAGCTGTATTCCACATCCTGTGTCTGGTGATAATGTACCTCATTTCTTAGCTGACATTCTTCACATTAGTAAAAATTTAAGAAATGCGTTTGCCACTCATAAAGTTTTTACAATAGCTGATGATATTTGTAGAAAACATAATCTTCATTCTAACTGCATAAAACTCTCCCATGTTTTGAATCTGCTTGAATTCCAGTCTGGCAAGGACTTGAAATTAGCTCCTAATCTGACTGATAAAACTGTCTCGTCTACAGGACACTTCAGCAAGATGAATGTGGCAAATGCCATGCATCTCTTTAGTAAGTCTGTTAGTGCAGCATTGAGGTACCTCGTTAGTAATGAAGGTAGATCTGAGGAATATTTAACAACAGCTTGGTTTATTGACACAGTCGATCATTGGTTTGATTTGATGTCCTCTCGACATTCTGTAATGCTTTATCTAAACACTAACTTGATGCTTACGCTGATGCTTGTTCATTTCTTGATGATTTCATACAAATAGTTCAGTCAATGCGGATAGGAGTCAAGTATACATGGAAGCCAGTCCAAGCTGGTATTCACCTATCTACACGATCCGTACTCAACATTTGTGATGACGTGCTTGACAACATGGAGTTCTTACTCACCTCCAGGTTGACACAAGACTATCGAAAACCTTTTCAGCTCGGTAAGATGTAGAAGTCCTGTGCCAACAGCTAGAGAATTTAAATATGCTCTTAAACTGATCGCTGTGGCACAGTATTTCAAATCGACCAAAGCTTCTAACTATGTAGAAGAAGAGCGGGAGTACTTCGGATATTTATTTCCATCTACCAAAGAAGTACCAACTGCAGAGCCCCTGCTCATAGATACACCTCTGGCTTCACTTGAGGAAATCAGCGCAGCAGAAGAAGAGTTATTATATTCTCTAGCTGGCTATTGTCTACAGAGTTTGCTAAAGTTGAAGCAAGTATGTGAAAGTTGTTGCACCAGCCTATCTAACACATCTGGTGTTCCGCACTGTAGGTCAGGTTTTCTGCAATTAAAAAAACATTAAAGAGGGTGCTTTGCGTGAAGTTTCTGGTGACACATTTGCTCTGTTCAAAAAGTGGGAGTAAGTCGTGAGAAGCTTCGAACCTCATTTTAAGAATAACCATATTGGTACTTCTAGCTTCTGGTACTTCTACTGATAGCTTCTAAATGCACGGAGAATGCTGATATGTCACGTGAATTGCTCACTTGTCATCCTATATTACAGGAACTATTGAGAAAGTTTGTAAATGTTAGGTTTCATATTTTATGTAAAAAACATACCTCCACCTCACAGTCAGTTCCGCTAGGTAGTAAAAGCATGGCCATGCGAAAGCTAGCTCAGAATATTCATCATTAAGTGTTGTTGAAATTTGATGCTTTCTTTATTCTTACTGTACTCATTCTTGTTGACTAGTATAATATCTATATATGTTATAAAAATGTGTAGGTCAGCCATTGCACACAAAATACCACGCTGCCGTAGCTTGCTGTAGTACCAGTACAGCTTAGCTTCTTTGACTTGTTTATTCCAAGTTAATAATTTTTATTGTAACATTGCTATGAAAGATTTTGTATGTAGTATAATATGCTCTTTTAGTATTCAGTCTTTATTATAAAAAGTTGTTAAATTTTTATGTTGTACTTCATACTTCTTGCACGTTAAGTTAAAATAATTGTTCGTAATAAATTTGCATTGTCCATTAATTTGCATAAAACAAGCCTGTTTATAATTTTTAAGAACAAAAAAATTGGCAAGTGATAGTATTATAAATATAATTCTCATTGTGAATACATTAAATTGTTTGTTTGGTGGCATAAAGTTGTGAAATTGCAAGTAGGGTAAACACAATTTAGCTAAGACATTCTAGCATAGATAATAGGAGTTATTTACTATGAAGTAGCGGAAGATTTGTAAATATGGAGTTGTCACCTTTACAACTGCTATGTGAGTTAGAGCAAAACCTGAGCTTTCTTGTATAGTATATTTGATAGTGCTCTAAGGTTACCCAAAGTAGTTTAATTAGCTGATTAACAAAGACAGGTAAGAGCAGCCAATTGTAATTCTATATAAAAGTAGGCGTGGCCGATGTTTGTTTGAAACGTTCAATGCGTTTGTATAGGCTGCATCGGTGGCGTAACTTTTCCTAAGCGACACATTCCTAACTAGGTATGACGTCATTGTCTAAAGTCTCATGAACGTCAACGCATACCTGATCCACTGAGATGGTGACTCGTTTACGAACGAGCCGGTTTGTAAGAGCAATACGTACTGCCATGGGTACCCGATACTTCGCGAGCAAATTGGGTGCTCAAAATTACGCTAAGTACCGACCTTCGTATCCTGACTCCGTTTTTGCATCATGCATCAACTTTTTAAAGAATGGTGTAAGTTTGATTGTGAATTTATCTTTATCAACCTTTGCCTAACGTCACCGTCTAGTGAGCAACAATAGACGTATCTGTACTTGCCATATTTAAACATACAACATACTTGCGGGGCACTGTTCGACTATTTTTTCATTACCTCTTTCTATATCAGACATGTTTCAAACATTCTAGCAGGTTTTTCTGAACAAATAGTTGGTGATATAATAAACAGTGACTTTGTCTTCTGAGATTTGTTTTGTGAGATGTTATTGGCATCTTTATTTAATATTAGTAAGGTTATATTATAGTGATAGTATAATATAATCGGGTCTAGTGTGATACGCGATAAATTGCGTGACGCTTTTAGTAAGGCTATAATATCGTGATAATATAATCGTGTCTACTGTGACACGTGATAAATTGCGTGCTGCGGCGTGATGGCTAAAAGCATGCCCGATCGTCATAAAATTGCTCTCAATGGCTTACCAGATGCATTTCAAGTAATATTTTAACAAACCAGTGATTTTCTTTCCAGTTTAAATTATTTTCAGTTTAATACAGGTCGCAGTTATTTTTTAAAGACGTGATTGCGTCAAATAGTTTTTTAGCTAGACTAGTTTCTTTGCGTTCTTTTTTGTACACTGCTTTTTAGTTAGTTTACTTGCAGTAGTACCTTGTGGAAAACATATTGTAAAATATGACTATTGATTACCACAATAAAGATTGCTCATATATAAATTTTAGTTTATTTTAAAAGAAAGTATCTTTTTTGTCTATCAATTGAGATTATGTTTGCTGTGTTAGGCGATCTCATTGTCAAGATATTTGAAGATTAAAATCGAAAAAATTGATCACGGTGAAAACGTGCCATTTACTTGCCCATAATGATGTAACCAGTGATACAACCTGTCTCTATCTCTCGTATTTACATCGGCTATTGCAATATTGTCATATCAACTTCCTCTAAATGCTTTGTAAACATCTGAGTACCGACTACCAATTTTACCGGTCTACAGTAATTATGTCAAGCGAATTAAGTAGAATAAGGTCTTTGTATCGGCGCAGTTCTGTCGCCACCCACACCAGAAACTAGTTACTAAGTAAAATAAGTAAGTTGCGTCTTTGAAAATAAAATGTTCGAATGTATGGCGAAACCAACTGCATCCCTAAAAAGTCATGTATAGTTAACGTTTTCGAGTCATTATTGGTATAAATTTGTAAAAAAAATTCACTGTTCACAATTAATTAGTGGGTTCAAGCACTAAACAAGTAGTCGAGCTATGCAAAACTACCTGTCAATACAGCTCTGATTACACTCATAAATCCATCTATCCTACAAGATTTTAGCACAGGTGGCAATGAGGCTATGATGTATTCAATGTTCGGCAACTCATGTTATATTCAACAATATTATTTTATTATATAACTAACTATTTTATTATTTAACTATCAAGCCAAAAAAATTTCATCTCGGCATAAGGCTTTTATTAAAAATATTCATCCAAATTGTGGCCACTCTCATAGTTATAGCTCATATAATAGGACAAACTAATCTACTGCAGCAAACTCAAACGAAACATATCATGGTTTGCGCAGCACACATTCATGTCTCTCTTTCCCATTTATGGCAGTTTCCATACTCACAGCTGCTCGGCTGGTGGCACTAGATAAACATCCTGTAATCAATAAAACAAACGTAAGAACTACATGTCATTCATGGATGTCGTTTTAATGCGTATCTACTGAAAGCTTTCAAATTGGGAATTAGATAGGTTGTGAGTGTAATTTTAAAAATGACTAAATGTTTAACAAAAACATAAGTGCGCCAAGCCAACAATTCGAAGCTTTGTTTCTGGGCGCTAAAGATGAGCATTGATCAATCGATTTCCCTCACTTCCTACAAGTGAGAAGTGAACATAAATTCCAATCATGAATCTAATTTACCAGCTAAAACTGCCAAGCCAATTTGAAGCATATATTATAGCTAGGGGAAACGATAAAAAAGTTATGAAACGATGATTGATGATAGCGAAAGTTTATAATTTTATTAATCAGTAAATGTATTCATGAGTACTTAAATTATTACCTTCAGTATATTTAACACTTGTTCATCAATCTAAGCCATTATATTGCTAGATGCTACAGATTAATTAAGAAGCCGTCCGTCAATTTAACAATCAACATCGTTTTATTTCGTAGCAAAAACTCACTGCGCATTTGTATCACGCAGGCGTGCACCGAAAGGTACATAATATTTTCAAACAGGGAAATATAATCTCAATATAAACAACAGTATATATATATATATATATATATATATATATATATATAGGAGGCTCAACGTTAAAGAGAAATTTACCTCCATTCTCCTATCTTCATCTGCAGCATAATGCTGCTGATGCCTGTCGGCTCGAACCGTACGCTGTCTGCCCCAAACTTTAACCACTTGACGCTCAAAAAACTAGAGTGACCTTCGCAGGAGCTGGAAGCATTGTTATAATTCTGTTCTTATCAATATCGATGTCTATGTACGCTCTAGTAATTGAGTAAAACCCTAACTTTGAGATCACAGACGTGTTCTGCGAGCAATAACATTTAATATGAAGTATATAAAAATTTTGTGCTGATGATTGGCTAAAGAAGAGATCATATATTTATCGCTGATGGACTCCGTTTTACACGTATCACTCGTTACGACACGAATGAAGCACCCGTCGAATCTGAGCGTTTTATTAGATGGCCCTATTCAATTGCCTATATCTCTGGACAGGGTTAGTCTACAAAGACAAAATTCAAATCAAATTGTAGCTGATGTTTTAGCCATTTATTGGTCTTAAGTTCATTTGATCAACTTTTTTGACGCAATCACATCACTAAATATGTGTGAATATGACTCCTGGCAATTTCTAATAGATTTTAAAGTGTTTTTAGCTAGTTTTAATACATTTTGGACCAATTTGGACTTTCACGCATTTTTCTAGTTTGTTGAGGTATTACTTGAAATGCATCTGGTAAGCCATTGGAAGCAATTTTATGGCGATCCAGCATGATTTTAGCCTTCACGCAGTGTCACGCAATTTTTTTTCTTACTGAATATCCCCCAAAACTCCATCTATGAGCGTTTTTAAATGGTTTTATGCTGTGTAAAAGTGGTTTTAATTATCACGCTAATTCATGCATCACGCGTTTTACTAAACTCGGATGTGATTGGCCAGTTTGAACAAGAACGGAATTTTGAGTCATTTCGCTTATAAAAGGCGACTGCTGCAATTTATTAGACAAGTCAGCTGGTTTTTTGTTCTTAAAAGGGAGCATAATATTGTTACTGTAATAAAATCGTTTATTCGTTGGAGAAATATCATTTCTGATCGTTATTAAAAGATGAGCAGCAAGGTCGGACAAAATTGCAACAAATTATATCATTTCTGATCGTTATTAAAAGACGAGCAGCAAGGTCGGACAAATTTGCACAAATAATTAGATAGTAAAATAGTTGATTTCAGCTTCTGTCTGGTGGGTTCGGCAGGCTGTATCGTCAGCAGCGTTGGGTTCAGCGCAGATACGCTAGAAATTAGGGCTGTTTCTACTCGTATGAGTTTTCTTCAGTAGGCTATTGATACAAGGCAATTCTACATCACTATGTGTTCTATTTCAGCTATTATAAAAACATTATTTCTAGTCCAACTACGATGAAAAGCCTATTGTTTGCCAACACCATTGTTGTAAACAATCAAAGTTATTCCATAATCAAAACAAGTTTAGTAACCATTATACACTCCTGCTGCTCTAGTTTCATATTGATGATTCATGTCTCAGCCCACCCATCACCTAAGCATTAAGTGTTTGTTTCATGTCCTTTATGGCAAGAGATATGTTATGCTTTGTCATCATATGCGCATTCATATTCAACTGTCCCCGCATGTGCTTTATTTCTTTAAGGATCTCTGCATGTAGTCCAGCATCTAGGTCATTGTATGTTGAGCTCCCCATGTGCATCATTGCATTGATGCATTTTCCCTAAAAGCTTTCCTGTAGCTTGCTAAGCAGTGTGTTATGTAATTGATGTCAATATTGAGTGCACATTATTTTTAACTTTAATGAAAAGACATCTCCAACAGCTGTTATGTATAAAATACTTATGAAGCTACCGATAATAAATGAATAATCAATGCGGTTAAACAATTACTCATGATGTTATAAGTTTATGTTGTTCAACTTTCATATATTAATTTGCTGTAGGCAACAAATGAGGCCAACAAATTTCCTTTTGCTGTTGATGTTGGCTGCGGTACTGGGCATCAATCTACAGTTCCACTAGCGAAATACTTTGACTCAGTGTTGGGGGTAGATATCAGTAAAGAACAGATAGCAGAGGCAAAGAAAAGCGAACATCCGGAGAATGTTAACTTTAAGTAAGTAGTTAACATATATATTTGGTTGAAAGTGGCTTGACAACTGGTATAATTCAACATGTTATATATACTTTTGCTAGATATGTCTGTAATGCCAAATTGGGATTCAAAGATGCACTATTTACTATCAGAACTCTTGACTTTGATGTAATAGTTTCCCTAAGTGGTACCGAAAGGATAAAATTGATACTTACCATTTATACTTACCCATACTTACCTTTACTTGCATGGTGCCTGTTTGACTTGGGTTTTAACCCCTGATTTACTACTTATGACTTTGGAAGACGAGGAAACTGTTTTTCTCATGTTATAATCGTTTATCAAAGATGCAAAACATTCTCTATAATAACCAGGAACTTCCAAGGTGTATACATGGAATGCTACATTGTGTCAAAATATTTCTTTTTTTACATTTTGTTAACATGCTTTCTATGCATGCAATTATTGATCACTTACTACTTAGGCAAGAGATTGTCACTCTCATGGATTTGCTTTAGGGAAAAACAGCCTTTGACATTTTTATTCTTGGATTTTTGCTAACAGGGTGTCAGCAGGGGAAGCACTTCCTGTCGAAAATGAGACTGTATCATTACTTCAAGTAGCAGCTGCAGCACACTGGATGGATTTAGCACAATTTTATAAAGAAGCTGACAGAGTTTTAACTCCTGGAGGGGTTGTCACGTTATATTGCTATGCAGGTCCAGCTCAAGCCTTGAACCATCCTAAATCTGCTGAAGTCAATCCTATACTCCATGAGGTATTGTTAACAACAACAATGACGGTTAAATTTATTCAAGGGACAGGTTTTATACCATTTTCCTCGCATTATAATTGCTTATATAATATAGTAGTATTCTTTTGCCTTGCTGTTTGACTATTAATTGGTTTTGTGAATGAAAACATCTTCTGTTTGAAAACAAACTTTGAAACTTAGTAGCTATTTTATTAAAGGTTGAACTTGTTTAAACCTGAGTCTTTAAAACTATTTCGAAAAATTAACTTAAAAAATAGCTCCTTCTATGAACTGGGAATAGCATTTAGAAGGACTGTATTTGATGGTCTATAACCCAGGTTACCCATGGTTGGGCACTGTTACGTATTGTTTTCGTACTGTTTCGTATTGTTTCGTATTGCGTCGTTTCCGCTAGAGCCGCACTAACCGCAGATTCCAGGTAATGCGCTCTAGCGGTAAAAGGAAATACTGCAAAATAGGTGCAGCCTCTAAATCAGCCGCATGGCTCATGAAACATCGGAAAAAGTAGCGGCTAATAGTCCAAAAGGTACGGTAGTTATCTGAAATCGCCTGACCAGCATTATTGACAATACTAGAGTTTAGTTTTGAGTTAGTGTGGGGGATTTCTCAGCATAAATTGTTTTATTGTATGCCTAATGACTTAAAAAAATAATTCGTAAGCAATCATGGCTCAGAGATTGGTAGATGGAGAAAACCGACGTTTTAATCCAGACTGGACTACAAAATTTTTTTTTCATGAAGTAAAAGGGAAACCTGTATGTTTGATATGCAATAATTCAGTTGCTATAAACAAGGTGGCAAATGTCAAAAGGCATTACACTCAAAACCATCCTGACTATGAAGAAGATTTCCTCCAGGTATAGCTAGGAGGCAGGAACAGCTTGATAGATTAACAAGGCAGGCTAATGGACAAATGGCTATGATGAGGGGAGCTACAAGCTTGCAACAAAGAGCTGCTACTGCTGATTACGAGGTTTGTTATAAAATTGCCAAGGCAATGGCTCCATACAGCCACAGTGAACTGTTCAAAGAATGCATGGTTTCAGCCGTTCAAGCGCTCTACCCTGAAAAGCTAGATATTCAGCAAACTTTTCAGTCAGTACTGCTATCTAGGAATACGTGTGCACAACGGATAGAAGCTACTGCCAATCATGTGACTGAAGGTGTCATATATAACTTGAACAGTTTTGAATAATTTTCAGTTGCAGTAGATGAAAGTACTGACATAAACGATGTTGGGCAGCTGAGTGTGTTTGTTCGGTATTATCTCAACAAGTTTAGTGAGGACCTTGCAGCAGTTATTCTACTGACAGAACGTACGACTGGAGAAAATATATATCAGGCATTCAAGGCTTACATGGAGTCACATAAAGTGTCAATGCATAAGATAATTTCTGTAGCAACAGATGGCGCCCCAGCTATGGTGGGTGTATATTCTGGTTTGTTAATCGCCTGAAAGATAACAATCCTCAGATGATTCCATTTCATTGTATCATACACGAAAGCGTTCTCTGTGCACAACTGAAAGATGATTATGGAAGTCTTATGCTGGACATAATGAAACTAATAAACTTTCTCAGATCAAAATCATCTCTACGACACCGCCAGCTTAGAAAATTTCTACCGGAGTCTGATTCTCAGTATGATGAATTGTTAGAACACAACAATGTTAGGTTAGTACCATGTTGCTATCTTTGAATTATATTTGACATACTTATTTTCATTATATTATGATGAGGTAAAAAAGCACAGCAATGTTGTGAATATTGTCAATTATTTTTAACATACAATGTACTTTAATGTACTTTTGCCGGTGGCTGAGTAAAGGTAGAGCTTTGCAAAAATATGGTTTGTAAGACAGCATATTGAGCAGTTTCTTAGTGAAATTGGAGGAGATGCAGCAGAACGATTTTAGAGATTCTCAGATCGGAGCATTCACTGAGAGACATGGCTTTTCTGACAGACATTTTGGCTCATCTGAATGACCTAAATTTGAAATTGCAGGGTGAAGGTCGTAATGTGGTAGAACACAGGCAGGCAGTAACATCTTTTAAACACAAACTCCACTGCTTCTAAGAGGACATAAACAGTGATATGAACCACTTTCCAATCATCAGGGAATTTGTGAATGGTTGTGATGATGTCGTGGACCTTACAGCAGCACGTGCTTTTCTCATTGATGTTTCTTCAGAGATGGAGTGTCACTTTGCTGCCTTCGATAGTATCAATGGCATTATTGAGCTGGTTGCGTGCCCATTCCAGGTACATCAGCTTTGGAAAGCCCAAGTTGAAAACGTTCCTCATGTTCAGACAGGTGAGGCAGAATTAGAGCTGTATGATTTAAAGGAAGATATACTGGCTAAAGCTCAATTTGCTGAGCAAACTATTGTAGGGTTCTGAACGCAACCTGCCGTACAGGAGAAGTATCTTATGCTATGCAATATGACAGTGCACTTACTTACTTTCTTTGGAACAACCTACTTGTGTGAATCAATGTTTTCAAAGCTGACATTTATAAAAAGTAGGTATCAGAGTGTACTGACAGAGGAACATACTCAACAGCTCTTAGCCGTAGCAGTAACCTAAGATAAACCAGACATTGCAGCAATAGCTGCAAAGCAAACTCGCTTCCATGTGTCTCATTAACATTACAGATACTTTTTCTGCACAGCATACATGTATTTTTTTGAAAATAAACTTACATATTTTGTTATGTTACACCTTGTTACTTTCATGTTTATGTTCATGTATATATGTTTATTTACACATTACTTAAAAATACACATACATTTACATATATACAGCTGTATTCATGCCTGGCCCTTCTGATAAGGCCTGGTTACTTGTTTGGCCCTCCAGCAAAAGTATTTGGGCACCCCTGGTCTATAAGATACACTTTTTTATCAAAAATGGCGTAACAAGTCTTCGTGTCTTATGTACATGATGAGGATTTTTCTTAAAATTCCACATGAAAATGTCACATAGATGTTTTATCCTAGCTTAATGTTCATTTATTTACCATTGATGATAATGTTGGCTAAATTTTACATGGAAATGTCACACAGATGTTTTAGCCGAGGCTAACCTTCATTTAGTTACATTATTTGTAAAGTTTATTAACTGGATTTCACCGTTGGGAATATGGATGCAAGAAACAAGAGGCAAAGTTACACTACTCGCTACACGCTTTACGTTATAAAATATGCTTAAAGTTGACTTGCAACAAAATTCACATTACAGTTATTTGGTATCAAAAGATTCACCATGTCTTACTCTGTTGTGTTGTCAGTGCCAAATATGTGGAAATGTGATTACAAGCTCTTAAAAGCTCAAAAATGAAAAGCCGCCATAGAGTGGAATCTCTTTATTTCGATGACGCAGCCACCAAATTTGGTTATTGTCTTGTCACGTATGTTCTCACGTGAATTAAAAGGCCAATACAAAGCTCAATATAAAACTTATCGTAGTACTAGTTTATGACAAACACTTGGGATTTTACCGAAGACCCCGTATCAACTATAGATGCTCGCTACTTTACAGTTTTGTTTTGGCCTGGTCTAATCGGCAAGTCGTAATCTGATCATGTGACCCAATACTTCGCAAATAATTTCTGCAGCACTTTTCGATTATCACAAGTGACCAACAGGCTCGTCATGATTATCAGACAATGATATGTACTCCTTCAAGCTAAGGCTGAAAAATTAGACGAATTTTTACGGTAAGTTATAAGATATCACTGCTAAAAGTGACAGCGTTACGATGACGATAAAATAGACGCGTAAGAACAATAGACATGGTTTTATTGAATGCGTGAAGTATATTTGTGAAAATATTTCGACAAATAAGGTTGCAAGAAAGTGTAAACAAAAACCATCTCTCACAACTATATACATCACATTTGAGCCGTTTTGGAAAGGGAATCCAAACTTCGGCAGTCTCGTGTGGGCTGTGGCTGCGATTTTCTGTTCGTTTTTGAGCTTTTAAGAGCTTGTAATCACCTTTCCACATATTTTGCACCTACAACACAACAGAGTAAGACATGGTGAATCTTCTCATATCAAATAACGGTAATGTGAATTTTGTTGCAGTCAACCTTTAAGGACACGGAAATAGAGCAGCAGGAAATTATTTTGAGCCTCTTACTAAAAAACTTGTATGATTTTGGCGGCTGCAAAAAAATAAACTACAAGAAGTGAAGAAGAGCATAACCTTCAATTTTTAGTTTTAAACTCGCCTGTCTAGATGAAGAAATAAAAAAATGGGTGGTAGATGAAAGGAACTCTGGCAGCTGTGTGTCTACAAAAATAATATGGAACGAAGCCAGGAAATTTGCTCATGAACACGGGATTGAGAAGTTTAAAAGCACAGAAGGGTGGTGTTACTACTTTATGAAAAGAAGATGTTTGTTAATGCAAACAAAAACATTGATTGGACGAAAAATGCCAGTCGATTATAATGACAAAATTGTCAATTTTCATAAATTTGTTATAGCTGCTTGAAACAAATATTCCTTAAAACTCAGCCAGTTTGGAAATATAGATGAAGTTCCACTAACAATTGATGTGTCATCACATTTAAACTGAGTGTGAAGAGAGCAAAGACTTGCAGCGAAAACGACAGGCAATAAAAAGACACATACGATTGCTCCTTCATGTTGCACAGTTGGAACTAAACTGCCTCCTTTTTATATTTTTAAAAGGAAAATTTTTCCTAAAGAAAAAATTCCAAAAGGTGTTCATTGTCGTCCTAAAAATGGATCGATGAAGATAACCTGAAAATATGGTTATGAAATGTATGGGTGAAGCATCCGGGTAGATTATTATGGATCATGCCACGAAAGGAAAGTTGTGAAAATATGGAATGATAAAGCAGTCACTCCTAGTGAGTTAACGGGTCAACTACAACCTTTAGATGTATTCCTTACTATGTCATTTAAGCAAAGCTTGAAGGAGCTTTGGAACGATCGGTTGACAATGCCAAATCACGATCTCACACCAACAGGAAGGATAAAAAAACTGACCATTGCAGAAGCTGGTGAAAGGGTGAAACAAGTTTGGGATAACGTCAGACCTGAAATTGCTGTAAAATCTTTTAGGAAATAGTCCCGGCAATGCTCTTGATGGAATAGAGGATGACGCATAGGGTTATTTCAAGATTATGATGATGAAGATGGCCAATTACAGTGTTCTGGTTACGACGAATTTTCTGGACATGAAAATGAGAAACATTTGTTGACCTAGTTTTCTGTTTCTAATCACTTATGATGTCTTATGTGTTGCTATTTTGTTTTCCGGAAAGTTTTTGTATATATTGTGTTTTCTCCTGCCAAAAGTAGTTTCCATAATCATCCGGAGTGAGTAGCTAAATTCTATGATTCTGTGATAACCTACTAAAATGTATATATAAAAAATTTCCCCCGAAGTCCTTCTGAAGTTGAAAGTGTGTCCTATGCAAAAATGTATTTTATTACATGTCTTATCAAATATGATATTTAAAAATAACGCAATAATTTAACAATATTGCAATAATTTAAAATAACTCTGAACATTTACTAGTTGGCTGCAATTTACAAAATTTCCAAAAATTGTCAAATTAAATCTTAACAATAGTCTAAGTTAAACTAAAGAGGTGCTAACTTTATACTGTTAAGAGGTGTTATAAAATACATTTATAGTGTTGTTGTGTATTATTGTTATCATTGTATTGATGAAATTGTCAAAGCCATGTAATCTTATTGGTTTGTGACCTGACAGGTTTTGTATTATGTTATTTATTGTTATTTGTTTTTATTAGCTAATTTTAACTTTTTTCTAGCTAATTCAGCCTAGAAGTTTTTTTGTTCGCGTTTGCTTGCATAAGGTTGTAGTTATAGTCTGTACTTGGTTGATTACCTAAGCATCTCAAGGTTAAAATATGCTTAGCCGGTTTTTTTTTAATATAAAAGCTGTATGAATCACTGTTTTGAACCTTCAAGTATCATATACTATTCAGCCTGCTAATTCTTTACAGATATTGGAGAGACCTGTGGAGAAAGGCTTTTGTGTCCCTGCCAATGACATGGTGAGACGCCGTTACACAGATGAATGCTTTCAAATTCCTTATAGTGATAAAACGAGGTGATTAAACATTATTTCAATTGGTTTTAATGGATTAACATTGTGATTTTTTCACTGTCTAACATTGAAATCATATATGAATAGAAAGATTCACACATTAACATAGTAATGTAATACAGTGGAACTATTACTTATAAAATACTCTGCAAAATTTTCAAGCTACGGAATGTCTTTTCGTAGAAAGATTTCTTCGGCTTTCGAAAGATGTTTGTAGATACAAAAGACCAAAAGGCCTTTCATTGCTTGACCTGTTTGCTTTCTTTGTATGAAAAGCAAAATGGTAAAAAAAATTGCAATATTATTGTGTGTATTCTTTAAATTTACCATGTATGCTTTGTTAGCAAATGCGCTCATTTTGTACACTACTTTTTCTCTTTTTTGCCAACTGTTGGCTGCCTCTTTCCACTGATGTATAGTTTGGAGTTATCATATATCACATCCAAAGTGGGAAAACTTTAATTTTTAGCAATTCAAGCTCTGTGTTTTCTATATGATAGTTTTTAGTTAGTAGGTATAAACCTTTATACTTGCGTGTTTAAAACATTTTGAGCAAAACAAAACCAAGAAAACAACACAACATTCACATCGTCTGACCGCCATCCTCCTACTTTCGCGGTCTTTGCTTTGCCTCGTACTGAAGGCCAAAGATATACAAACCAATGTACCGTTCATAGTTTTTATTCATTATTTCTCCGTTTTTTTCTTTTTCGATGTGTACTTTTTGCATTTACTATTTAGTAATATAATTCTAACGTCTGTTTATTACGTTTTAACTATTGAATGTTTATAACTAGATGGAATGCCCGTCATTGCACGGTTAATAAAAAAGAGCTTACAAACTGTGGCAGTTAATGTAGTTGCCATTGGTTAAAATGATAGCAACACAGCATCGTTATGTGTATTGAATTCATCATGCTAACTTTATCGTTTAATTCAATAGTGCAAATTTATTATACTGTTGAGCTTTGACTTATGGCAACTGATACATTGGGAGTTTTTATTAGATGAAAAAAAGAACCTTAGCAAATATTTATCTGGAAATAATTTCTAATATACAACGTCTGAAATGTTTTAAAACATTTACAATTTTGTAAGTAAAAGTAAAGAAGATAGTAGAAATTACAATAAAACCAATAAAAAATAATAATAATAATAAAAAATATATGTTAATTTAAGCTATAAGCTATATATGATTGTTAGTAAGAATTATTAAATGTAAGAAAGACTTGTTTATTTGAGAAACACTTGGAGCTGTTTATCTAAATCAGTCAATATGTCTTTCGACCATATCTTTTGTGTGCCATTTGACTTTCTTCATGATGAAATATAATTTTGTTATTTATAAACATGTATGTTAAAAACCACAAAATTAATTAGAACATTAACAAGAATAACATTTAACATTTAGTTAAACGAAACGGTTGTAATATTTTGTATTAATAAAAATTTCTGCACATAATTTACTATTACAGTTGTCTAACTTTCGTTGCTATTTGAACAATTTGCCCAGCTTAAAAGTTTGTTTTCTTGCAGGCTAAATATTTTAAAGTACATACAGAATATTATAGTGTACAGTGAATAGTGCAATTTATATGGGGAATCTTAATGTTATATTACCTGTACACAGTGGACACTCCTAGAGTGCAAGTAATCCGTTCCAAGTATGTTTACATTATACGAACAGTAAAATACATTTTAATTGCCTAATCCATTTCTAAATCTTTCCAAACCCACCCCTACGCCCCTTAAAAAAACTAAACTTAACTTTTAACTTTAATGACTACAGTAACTGTGGTATTATTCGTTTGTGTCTACAACTTTTCTTTTTTATGACTCACTTGGTTTAGGGTCCATGATTGCGGTAACTTTATAGTAAGTTGAGGGGAGCCCACACCTTCGATGTTAATTTGAATTGATTCTCTCATTTGTTTCAATACAGCGAAATCTATGCAGCAAAGAAAAAATTGTATGGCTAAAATATTAAGTCAAACAGTCACAGCTTTTTAGTTTAGAGGACTCCACCTTCATTGTACATTAATGGAAAGATAAGACAAGTTTGTCTTACAAGTTTATAGTTTTGTGTCGTGATTGTAGCCAGTGTGGTACAAACATGTTGACTTGTTTCAGGATAGACAACATTCCACATCCTATTACAAATACTGTTGAAGATTATGTAAAATTTTGTAAAACCTTGTCATCATTTCGAAAGATGGAAGAGGCAGAGCCTGATTTGACTAAACAGTGGTTAGAAGATGCTACATCCAGGTTATTATGGTTTTACATTCTAAGTCAGCATCCATTGAAAAATTTTAGTTAAATTGCTGGTGATTTTTCAGTCAGCATGTATGAAAAGAACAACAATGCGATTCTTTCATGTTATTTTGCTGCCATTTATGCCGAAGGTCACATTGTTTGACTGACGAAACATGTTTGGCTGGCCATACTGCATTCACAACTGTCCATTCCTGCATGATTAACAGAAATCATTTTACAACCCCATGAAGAATCATTACGTAATTTCTATATTATATTTTATGATTGTTTTATTTTTGGAGTGATTTTTAACTGATTCAAAAACGTCATTCATGAATTCAGCAAAGTTTGAGAACCGGGGGTTCTTAAACGTAGCTTGGTAGCTGAGTTTTCCATTAGCTGTCAGTCTTCACAAATTTATTTCATAGAGGCTTACTCAAATGCTCTTCAAGCAACAGTGAAATTCTATATTTAGGGAAGAATGAGTGTTGGGATGATATGAAGTTCCTTATTTTCCATCTTCCATACTTCATATGATTTATTTTGGGTTATGGCAGTTTATGAGAAGTTAGCTAGGTGCATAATAATTGCGGGTGGAAAAAGTCATAGTTGAAGGTCACAGAACACCAGCTCCAAAACACATGCTGTGTCTATAAATGTGGCAATAAATACATCCAAATGAAATTTTGTTTCTTGGCTTCTTTGGCTATTACTCATGGCAGTTTTACTAGTTGCGGTTAAAGGTTGACTTGCAATAAAATTCACATTACAGTTATTTGGTATCAAAAGATTCGTCATGTCTTACTCTGTTGTGTAGTAGGTGCCAAATATGTGGGAATGTGATTAAAAGCTCTTAAAAGCTCAAAAACGAACAGAAAATCGCAGCGACACGAGACCGCTTCAGTTTGGATTTGTTTTCCAAAACGGCTAAAATGTGACGTATATGTGCTAAAACGGCTAAAATGTGTGCGAGATAGTTTATGTTTACACTTTCATGCATCCTTATTTGTCGAAATATTTTCAAAAATATACTTCACGCTTTCAATAAAAACCATGTCTATTGTTCTTACGCGTCTATTTTATCGGCATCGTAATGCTGCAACTTTGAGGACGGGTATAACTGGAGTATCTCAGAACCTGATTGCAACCTCAGAACCTCTATGTATGCATGCATACATGAGGTTCTGAGGTTGCAATCAGGTTCTGAGATACTCCAGTTATACCCGTCCCAACTTTGAGCACTGATATCGTAAAACCTACCATAAAAATATGTTTAATTTTTTAATCTTAGCTTGAACGATTGCATATCATCCTCTGATAAAAATGATGAGCCTTTTGGTCCGCTATGATGGTCGAAAAATGCCGTAAAAATTGTTCACGCCATATGGCGGGAATTGTAAGTCACATGATCAGATAATGTTAGTTTCAGTTCAAGTTTGATCTATCACAAATAGCGGCCACGCTTTCTCGTATTAATTTTGTTAATTTCAATTCGTCATAATGTCTAACGCGCCACATCGTGTTTGTGCAGCTGCCAAGCTGAGAAGCACCTTTTTTCTTGGCCAAGAGCAGAGAAAAGACCAGACCTTCACCGGGCGTGGAGCAACTGGGTGAAGCTGGATGTGACAAACTTTATTTATTCGCCTGCTTACTCTTACCTTTGTTTTCGCCATTTCAAAGACGACATGTTTTTTAACCTGTTTGCATACTCCACGTGTCACCAAAGCACGTGAGTAATTTATTTTATGAACTACTTGTATTAGTAGTAGTAACTCGGGTTATTTTCTAGTATTCTCCTAATACTACTGTATTAATCTATATTTAATATTACAATATTAATGTCATTTAATTGTAATATGATATTATTAGTATTTTATCTTTTTAATTACGTGTATTATTCTTATTATAGTAACAAAACTAATTCATACTGCATATCTATCTGTAAAACGTAATATATTAATTTATAATTGATAAAAATAATGTTATAAGTTTCACGATTAATTTCGCCAAATTTCTTTACCCCACTCACTTATAGATATGTTATAAAATAGTTATTGCCATTTTCTGGTATCATCGTTAATAGCATATTAATATTATTAGATGATTATTATTAGTATTAGATGATGAAGAGTTTGTGCCAACCACTGAAGACTGGGAAGAGTTTTAGCGCTATGTTGGCCAGCGTCAAACGCTCTCTAATTACATGTAAGATAGAGCTCAACTTAACCAAACTTAACAAAATATAAAGAATATCCATAGAGTTATTACTCACATTTTTATGTTTACAATATCATGGATTCTGATAAGGTTTTGTAAAATCTGTGTCATGATTGCATGGCTATATATTTATTCTTTTTCTGATCAAGCAAATATGATATAATAACAGGAAATGATGTTGTACAAATCTTATTGCAAGTCAACTATTGTGTTGTGAGTTCAGACCCGAATCCTGCTTCAGAGGAGAAAATAATAATAAGTGTGACAGCACTTCAGCGACTATTTTACTGTCTCGCCTGCGCCCTCCCCTGCTCATTCACGATGGTGCGAGAAGGCGGATGGGTAGAGTTCAAGGTTACATGTGCCTCCTGTCACCAATCGTACACTTGGGAAACAACTGCCAGGGTGAACAGAGCTCACGTCATCAACCCCCTGCTGGCAGCTGCATCACTCTTTTCTGGCGGATGCCTTACGCAGAACCTCTGTACCTCTGTTTTCTGTCGCTCCTGAACATCGCCATACCAAGCCACAGCATTTGCCTCTACCAACAAAGAGAATACTTACATGGTGTGAGTGTTAATATTTACCCATAAACTTGGAAAATGTGAGTAAAAGCTTGGCACACTAATTGAATAACGACATTTAGAAACAATTTTTTTCTTGAAATGAAAATATGTCATCCTTCAAGCGAAATATATTATAATTTAAAATGCTGATTCTTCATCATAATATAGCACAAAAAGGGGGAAGAGGATTCTACATTCTTATACTAAGGATAATGATACAAATTAATCTTGTATAATGAAGTTTTACAATATTTTACAGTGTATTGCTGAGCAGTACACCCTGCATAACGAGGGATTGATGGCAGCAATCGATTGGGAGCTTGATTTGGCAGGTGATGGTAGATGCGACAGTCCGGGGCATTGCGCACTATACTGGGCCTACACTATGATGGATCAGAGCTGCGGTTTAATAGTCAGCAGCCATCTTGTCAAGGTAAAACTTTGACAGTTTTTATTTCACAGCCTGACAAAAACCCAAATTTTTTAGTAGTTATCAATACATAAACATGAAGTTGCTGATCTAGCTAAATAATTCATTCAAATAATGTGAAAGTGATTGTTGGTCATAACTTTCTTTACTTTGCAGTCAACAGAGACCACCAGCTCTAACGCCATGGCGCTGGAAGGCTTCAAGCGATGCCAGACCGATCTAATTTCCCACAGCCTGAGAGTGAGGTCCATTACAACGGATGTTGTTACAAAGGTTGTGTGCATACCGCAAGCTTGTGTTTTGGCTTATGCCGCAAATTGGTTGCAGTGAGCGACGGCCTCTACCTGCCTGCTTGGTGTCTAAGATTCGGGCTCTTTTCCCACTAACGAATGATGAAGAAGAGTTTGCAGACTTGCAAACAAGATTTGCGGCATAAGCCAAAACACAAGATTGCGGTATGCACACAACCTTTTCCGAGCATTTGGCGATAGCTCTCCAAATGGGAATAGATTATCTACCAGAACAATTATTGAAAAACAATAATTGCTGATCATCAAAATAATCTCGATCTTTATATAATAAAATCATAAAACTAATACACTCTCTGCTGTAGTAAGCGTACAAGCCAAATATAACAGTTCTTGTGCTCCACGAGTTCAGAATATGTGTGTTCAACCGATGCATTAAATGTGTAACACAAGAATTGTAGATAATGCTTGACGCATTAGCGTAGCTTTGGTGTCGTTGGCATTAAATGAAAATCCAACTCACTATGATATCGCAGGTAATTATTCCACCCCAACTCAAGAGGTGCAGGCGCCACAAGTTCGTCCACACCAGGATGCATACACAGGCATTCATGCTCCCCGCGGTCATGGAGACGATGCGCAAACTCAGCATCATGGCAGCGCAAACATTCAGGAAGAGATGGCATGTCTTGACAGCGCTTGCAGACACACCACTCTGTAGCCGGTGGTTTTAGCTCCTAAAGAAATGAACAAATATGTCTATGCAACCATAGCTAATACATCGGGTCGATGTTATCCAACAGTATATCAGTGCAGCACTAGATTTAAATATTAAAATTGTTAATGTTGTCATTCGAGAAAAATCTGTAATTATTTTTTCGCAATATTGAAGCGACAATTATCATCATTAAAATCATATATATATAATAATATTCGTTCTATCACTCTCAAGCTAAAACTATTACTACTAGCTAGCTTGGCACATAAGAGCTGGCTAGTAGCGGTGCTTACTTGCTGGGAGGTTTGATTCTGTTGAGGATCTTCTTCAGATAGAGCGTCAGGCTCGAAACGCCAGGGTCTTAACTCTTCAGAATTTGACATTTTTTATGATCGCAACTCAGACATGAATTGTCGAACGGAATGGCCAAGCTGAAACTGTAAAGTAGCGAGCATCTATATTTAATACGGGGTCTTAGGTAAAACCCGAAGTGTTTCTCATAAACTATTGCTACGATAAGTTTGATATTGAGCTTTTTATTGGCCTTTCAATTCACGCGAGAACATCACGTGACAAGACAATAACCAAACGGCGCGGATACGTCATCGAAATCAAGAGATTCCAATCTACGGCAGCTTTTCGTTTTTGAGCTTTTAAGAGCTTTTAATCACATTTCCACATATTTGGCACCTACCACACAGCAGAGTAAGACATGGCGAATCTTTTGATACCAAATAACTGTAATGTGAATTTTGTTGCAAGTCAACCTTTAAATATCTGATCTGGCTGCAGGTAAACTCAAAATTTACAGCCCTATACACGAAATAAAATTTGTTTTTGCACGGAGTTGCTACCGAGAGAAGTGTACATGACACCTTCAAGTGTTCACTGGCACAATGATGAAATTTTTTTTTTTTAGTACATATTTTTTGCTGAATATAGTAACTTAAGGAAATCCATTTGCTGGATGGTGTTTTGTATAAATTTATACGAATACTCAGAATTGGCTAGAAAAGTAAGAGCATTGTTGTCACAAACCAATAATATTCCTCTTTAAAGCTCTACAGTGGTATTTTCATATCGTTTCAGATTGTTGAATGCACTGGAAACCACTGACGTGTCAAGCCAATTTACTGCTTATCTTCAAGTGCACATGTTACTCGGCCGGAAGCCACACCAACCCAAGTGAATGGAACATTCTTACAAGAGATAAATTTATCTGCATGAACTTGCATAATATAGTAATGTTGACAATATGTTTTTATATTTTTGTCTAATCAGAGAATATTGCAATCCATACATAAATCCATGACAACTGTGATACTCATGTTTAGTAAATAATCTTCCATTGGAAGAAGTTTGTAAATGAACTAGTAATAGAAAGAGTGGTAATGGAATCGTCGATTTTATGATACATGGTGACATTTGTGTGCCATGTCAGCCTGTGACAACGCAACACAGGTACCCATATTTAGTAAATAGTGTTAACTATCCAAGAAACAAGATCATAAATTATTCAATAATAAAAGCTGAGATATTGGTTCATAATGTTCAATGGTGTATAATATTAGTGGCTAGCATACAATCAGTAGGTCATTGGTTGGAATCACTGGACTGTTGATGGTGCTAGGAAGGCCAGCCACAAGTGCTTCAGTGTCAAATCTCATGCGCAGATGGGAGCAATATATTCCATTCCAGGATATACCAGTTGCAGTGGTGTACCTTAAATGGGAAAGCCGAAAGAAGAAGAAACTGAGATATGGGAATCATTAATTCATGAACAAAGTATAGGGGTTTTGTTAGCAACGTCAAGGAGTTGCCAATCAATTTAAATCTGCTTCACTGTTACGAGTTTTGTCCTTGTTGCCACTTGTAGTATGTAGAAACCTTTAAGTTTAGCCAAATTCTGCAGCTCCAAAAATACTTCAAATTTAGCACGACAAAATTCTTGGTTATCCAACATGTGATAAGCATAGGTGATTACTGGTTGAATCACATCGCAAACTTGGCAATGTAAGTAATTGGAGTAGTAACAGTAATATGAACCTGCGTGTGCCGACTCATGCACCAGTCAGCCACCTGGCTGTGCTAGCAGGGCAATATTATAACTATATGGTACATTAATATTTAATCTATGTAAATCTCTGAGTTTGCCTGTTCAGCGATAAAGTCTTAGCTACAAAAATCACCTTCGTACTGGATTTGAACTCGCGACAATCAAATTGCAAGTTTACCAACATGAGTGTAGCCACAAGGCTAAGCCGTTCTTATCATTCCCATCGTTACATATCCTCCATATCCTTTTCGCGATTGCGCACGCCAATTGTCCCCGTGCAAAAAGAGATGTGATGAAGTCAATTCCTTAACTGTTCGCAGTTATGTCGTAGAAAAACTGCAGACTACATTAGGGTAGGTATAGTCTAAAATATCCCATGTTTGTATCGCTGCCAAGTAAACAATGAAATTTATTTGATAGGCACACTCTTTCTAAAAATCATGAGCACATCCTTCAACGCACCACAACTTGGTATGTTTGATTGACTTTTTAATTTAATAATAAAAAGAAATTATCCCCAACAACCCAATGCTCTTGAGATTTTCCATTAATAAAAACAGTAGAAAAGTTGATGTTATCGAAATGAAAACCAAATGCAATCAATTTACGTATTTTAATGTGAACAAAAGGTTGCCTGCCGATGGTACGCGTTGTATGACCATAAATTGTTTGAAAAACTTTCAAATAGTGTTAGTATTAGCAGAGCGCTGGTAGAGCAGAGATTATTATTTAAATGTCAAATTAGGATTAGGTAGTATTTGGAGTATAAAAAAATTGCTGACAAACAAAGCCGTAAACATTGCATTTGATGTTTGAGTGACTTAATTATTTGTTTACAGTTAGAATCGCTATAGCAACTACCGCTAAATTTAGCTCTAATTCTACAAATATATAGATTCTAGAAAAGAAATTTATGCTGAATCTAAATATTTACATGTGAATTAGAAAGTTCTAATTGTTATATGTCTATGAATAATATTAGCTACAAGTTGATAACCAAATTTATTGGTTACTAAAAATTCGATTTGTTATTGCATAAGAATATGGTAACATATAACATGAAAGTACTTTTCACATTATACTGCAGGTAATACAATAAAACTTAATGCTAAATCTAAATAGTTAAATAGAAATCTTTCCATCTGTAATGATTCATATTTAATATCAAGTTAAAATTAAAGGATAAAATGTGTTGGTAGTTGTGACTGCTTCACCGTTGCTTTTTCCTCTGATATGTAGATGGACACTCGACCATAATAATTGCATCAGAAGTGTTGGCAAGGCTTTTTGGTGTTTCCTCTGATATGTAGATGGACACTCGACCATAATAATTGCATCAGAAGTGTTGGCAAGGCTTTTTGGTATTTCCTCTGATATGTAGATGGACACTCGACCATAATAATTGCATCAGAAGTGTTGGCAAGGCTTTTTGGTATTTCCGCAGTAGTACAATTATTATTATTATTATTAATTATTACTAATTTATGGCAAAGCTCCTTGCAAAATTATCGTATATTGCTGTACAGATAATGCTGTCGATCGACTGGCAATCCAAGTGACATCAGCTGATCAGGCAGAAAGTTTTCGATTGGTTTTTTACTGAAGGGCTGAATAGCACAGAGGGTTGAGTGGCTGAAATGTCTAATTGCTACATTTTCTGGTGATTTACTATCAAATACAAACTGATGTGCTGATTTGATTTCTGGAATTATTCTGTAGTAGTCAGGTATGAGCTCTAGTCATATGTAGGCACAAGGACTTTTCCATACTGTGAGTCAACAACTCCCAAATTAAGAGTAGAAGATCTCTCAATACATTCTTTGAGTTCATTCAATGAAGAAACAAACTCATTCCGGTATTTTCTTTTGAAAATTTCAAAAATGATATCATGCCCAAACTTTGTGTCTCTTACTATCATAAAATTTACCTCAACCATTTGATGAAAACCTTTAGCCACTCTCCAAGCCAACTGCATTAGTATGTAATTATTTGTATATTATTTTGCGCATTCATCTGCATGTATGATCAGTGAATTTTTAAATTTGGCAGACTGGTTTGTCTCCAAGTAGTGATGCAGACACGATATCACACTGTCGCACCCTTTGCCTATGCTACGTTGTTAGTCTGACGCGATAAGGATTCATCTGTGACTCCAAATATTGTGCACTTTTTGGTGTCTTGTAGTATACAGGTCCTATCTGTAATGAGTTTGATGAAAAATGCGCCATACCAAATGAAATGTGCATGCATTTTTCTGATTTAAATATGGCTACTATATTTCTGTAATATAATCTAGCCTGTAGATGTACATCTACAGTGATTATATCAAACCTTTAACACCAAAAAATTAATATGAAAATAATTTATTATTAAATCTAACTAAACCAATCATTAAATTATTGAATAGAAAAATACTAAAGATTTTTGTATGAGGATAATTCAAGATTTTGGCTACATCAACCATTACCATATACTAGCAAACAGTCGTATACTTACCGGTAGATAATGTTGTTGTTCCGCTGACAAGCTGTTCAGCTTAAGTCTGACTTGGGTTTATAGCAGAATCCTCCAGGGAACAGCAACTTCCAAAGTCGTTTAAAACTAGAGATGCTGACTTTCAAAGATTCGGCATTAGACCTTGCCTCACAATATTGGCTGTAGACGTATTATTTAGTCATGTGTGAAGCCAACACTATGTAGCTTCTTTGGATATTCCATTCAGTCTACCAGGTAAGCACTAAACTGTGCTGCTGAAGACAATTCTTTATGATCATTTGAAAGCATACGTACTATTCATATGTGAACTTCCTTGGAATAATTGACTAGACTGAATTGTAGTCATTTACAATTTTATCCAACGTGTTGACACATATAGTGCGCATGTATGCAAACATCAGTCTGCATACTGGCTTACCATGATGTTTATACTCAGGGCTATCTTTTTGTAGAAACAGTATGCTTACTAATAGACTTAATATGACCTATATACACTGTTTCTACAAATACATGTATATATATATACATATATATACATGTATGTATATATATATATTTACATATATAACAAATTGTTTTCTCACCCCGGTTAACCCGTATGGGTGGTAGTTTCTGCTCTAACTCGGGTCTCCCACCAGAGACCTGGAGGTTTGAGCACTCGCCTCAAAATCTTAGCTGTCCCCAATAGCGCATTTTTCTGCAACTCACCTGAGTTGATTGCTGTTGGTATTTGGGCAAGCCACATTTTATGCACCGGTGTTATTGCGCCCAGTGCCCCAATGATTACTGGGATTACAGTTGTTCTTACATCCCAGCATTCTTCAATCTCTTCTCCAAGAGGGAGATATTTCTCTACCTTTTCTTTTTCTTTGCTGGCTATGTTGTAGTCATTGGGTACTGCTATATCTATTATAGTAGCTCTCTTGTTCTTCTTGTCCGCCACCACTATATGGGTTTGGGTATATATATATATATATATATATATATATATATATAGGTTACCTATATATACCTATATATATAGGTATATGTATATATATACAGTTGCGTCAGTTTTTTAAAGTCATGAAATGCTGCTCTCCTCACTTCCAATCCCATCAAGCAAACAACAATCTACTACTACAGGCCTGCAAAGAAAAAAACCATGGTTATGCTTGATCTGGTGAAAAGAGTTTTGTAATTTCATCATTTCAGTATTGTACATTTGCTTTGTTTATGTCTGTGTTTAAATATTGTAGATTCGCTATATTTGCCTTAGTAATTACCGTAAATACCCGCGTATAGGACACACATTTTTTAAAGAAGTTGCCCTAAAAACCCAGGTGCGTCTCATCCATAGATACTTATATTATAAAAATTATGCATTTATCATAATATTAAAAATGTATTATAAAAATTTCAATATTACAGTATTTATTCTCATGGTCATCATTGGCAGATTATAAGCATGTTGACTTTCTTCATGTTGCTGTGCTTTGTGAAAGTACGCTCACCATTAATCATCCATTCGGCCCATATCTGTTTTAATACTGCTTCAAATGGCTTATTCACAACGGCATCCATCGGTTGCAGAATACTGGTCACGCTGCCGAGGATGAAGACGAGGTCTGTATTGTCCCGCTTCAATTTTGATTCAATATTGTTGGTTGTATGGCATCGGAAGGCGTCTAACATCAGCACCGATCGCTGTCACCAATCATTCCACATGACGAATGTCGAATGGTTTCACAAAAATTTATATGAAACACCACCATTTTCATAAAAATTAATAAAAGTTTAGGATTAAAATTAGGATGCGTCCTATACATAGTTACAGTTTTTCCATCGTTTTTGGGGTCAAATACCCACTGCGCCCTATACATGGTATCAGCTTATACGCAGGTATTTACTGTAGAATGTTACCTTTTTTTATTATTTTCTGTAACTTCATGCATATTTTGTTTGTATTTTCTAGATAATTATGCGTCTGTATCTGAAAACTGAGTTTTTGGTTTTACTGCTAAATATGCAAAATATTTGTAAACTGGATAAATCATATTTTTTGTAACGTGTAATACTTGTACACTATATCATAAATTTGATAGATGTACCACCAGCACTAAAAGTCCCATAGTCAAATAAGTAGAAGATGTTTCGATTTTTTCTATCATACTGTTAAAATTGTGAAATTAACATTTTAATTTATCAATTATTAAAATAATATCTTGGTTGCTATTTCTGCTGCAAATCTGTCAGCGTAGCCCAAGCAAAAAGTTGGGGATATCTACAACTTTTAAGCTCAAAGTAATTCTCAAAATGTTTGCAATTTATTTATTCGAAAAACTAATTTTACCAATTACATGTACATGTATTTGATAGACTATTTTGGTGTTATCCTTGTAAACATCTAGGAAAGGAACACTCTCAATATATGGGAGTCACCAACAAAGTAAAGAATGGAGAAGTGGAATTGTTGTGGTTAAGTAACCCTAGCTACTTGTTGAAGTGGATTTTTAGAGGGTGAAAGTTAGTGTCTCAGTAATATGTTATCAATTGGAAGTATAGCATTTTCGTCGAAACGGTTAATTAGCTATGACGTTATTATCTAAACGCTCATAAACGTAAACTCAGACCCAGTGTCCTTTAGGGAGAGTTATTTTCGAGAGTTCCAAACAAACTCACTTACTAACTTGGCTATATAAAGTTCCTTTGAAAATTAAGGTATCGAATCAGAAATACGACTTATACACAGACGAAAACACCATTTTCTTAGCCTTTTTCTATACCACAAAGATCGTCAGGATTTTGTGATTTTTTTCATGTACAGTATAGCACGAGCATCTTATCCGTGGTTAGCATACCTGCTAACTCTCACGCATTGGGCATGAGACTCACGCAATCACCCCAAAGAAAAAATGAAAATGCGTGAGATTTTTGCCCAATTTCCACAATTTTATATATATTATCATTGATACATCAATTGCCCCAAAACCAAATCTCACGCATTGCCCCACTCTTGGGTTGGCAGGTCTGGTGGTTAGTTAGATTTACACCAGGCTAAAAGCGAACTTCCGCTTATCTGACAGCGTGACATTAAAGGAATTATTTCAATCTTTGGGTCAACACTTTTTCCCTTTATTTTTATAATTTCAAATTTAATAGTAATTTAAACAGCATCTTCATCATAATGGTTAATTGTTGGGCTGTGGGATGCTCAGGCAGATCAGAGTTAAGTCTACAGGTGTTTCAGTTTTCAAGAGATCCTGAAAGAATTCACTGTCACTCCTACTCACGACGAGGGAAGAATCAATGTGCACATCCACTTCTCTTCAAGACTCAACTGGCGAATCAGAGATAATGTTTTACTCAGTGGCCAATGAAAACACTTGATACAAACAAATTTAAACGAGAAATCGTTGACTAGCTATGGAGACTCAAACAAAAACAAAACAAGAAAGTTATTCAACCCTTCACAAAAGCCACACTACTTGAAGATTTGGGAAAAACAGATTTGCTTGGGTAAAATGGGCAATTGTGTGACAGTTGGCAGGCCTGTACGTATATGTATATCGGTTTTTAAACCATATTGATATACTTATTGTCATTGCAATTATTGCTGTTAGTTGTTAGAATACATTTTACAATTATAATAGATGCTATTTATAAGTTTAGTTGTCTGTATAGTACCACTATTGTTTTATTATTACCAAAGTTTTCTTATCCGTTGTATCGCTTTGCATTTGTGTTATTATTGAAGTTGATAAAAATAGCATATAGTACGTTGCATTCATCAATAGATAACTGGTTAAAATTATTGGAAAAACTTGTATAGCCGTCCAAGAATAGTTTGAAATAGTAATAGTAGTAGCCCTGTTAGTAGGCTTAATAGTAGTAGTAATATTCATATTACTGTTTCCTTTACCGACCTCTCCTCTTTTTTGTTTACTTATAGAGACATTTAAAAAAAACTTGTTTCACACTGACTAAAACGGAAAAACGTCGACTGACAAGTGATGCCATTCTTACTCTGTTCACTCACAGACCACCACCTGTCTCTGAAAGAAAAACTGCTTTTAAAAATACTATAATCACAAGCTGCAGCTCTTCTGCATCTCCCAGCACAAGCCGAAATATGGGTGAAAAAACTTTTGTCATTAACTTTCTATAACCTATGTAGGTTTTTCGTTTATTGCTTATGATATATCAAACTGTGCAACAGATTTTTGCAAAAGTAATTCTATGTTACAATCAGTTTCAGTTATTAATTTACATGTATCTTTTAACAGGTAACTACAAAGAGATATCGGAACTAAATTGCTGTGTGATTAACAATTGTATTCTTCATACATGTAGCTTTCTTACACACTCTAACTTTCCTATCTGACACTCACTTCTATAACATGTTTCCTGTCAGCTCGTACAGCAATTAGTTTATCAGTTGTTGTGGCCAGTAGAACTTAGGGGCTGAGGTATAAGTGATATGTATGATTTAAATACAGTGAAACTGGGCTAACTCGACCTTCACGGGACTGAGAGGAAGTGTTCGAGTTATGAGAGCGTTCAAGTTATGAGAACACTGTCACAAGTGCATGTATTTATCAGTACATATACAAACTATATATAAATCAAAAGCATTGACTTCTTGTTGCAAGTTAAGGGGCCTCTCATGTAATGTGTTAACAATTTTCATCAGAAAGTATAAATATTTTCCTATTACTTGAGATTTGTTTGTTTGTTTTAAATGATGTGACTGCCAGGACGTTTTCAGATTAAAATAGGTAAAACCTGATCGCAGTTGAAACGCTGGGAAAAAAAGACATTTTTCTTTTGAGCGTTTTAACAAAAACCAGTTTTGCCGATTTTCCTTTAAGTTTATCTGAAGATTACCTCACTTCTTGCTTGCAAAGGGCTATCCCCAAGCGGATGTTTGGTAAAATTTGATTTTTTGCAAACCTTTAGAAAAGTCGTTAACGAAAATATTTTGCCGATAGTGATAATAATGACGCCTAAGAACTACTAAAAGTTGATGTTTATCTCTATGGCTTGGAATAAAGTGATATTCTAAAGTGATAACAACCGTCTCGGTAGCCGTTGGGCAAAAAACTGTTCGAGTTAACGAAGTTGAGGTCGAGTTATCTAAAGCAATTTATCATTGCGTGGGAACGGACCAATCAAATCCGTTCGAGTTAACCAAGTGTTCGAGCTATCCAAGGGCGAGTTATCCGAGTTTCACTGCATCTGTCTAACATACACATATTTACTAATGAATTCAATCCCTCATCGCCAATGATAATAAATTGTTTGCTGCTCATTTTCAATTTACACAGGCAAACGTTTCTCACATTCTATTCATATTGATTTGCAAGTTTATGCGCTGTTCAGAGAGTAACAGTGCTCCCCATTTGCTGATGCTTAAATCTTAAAAGTGACTATAATTGTCATTATTTTAATATGGTATATTTGGATTTTTAGAAATTGATTCACCAAATGTCTTAGAATCAGAACTAGCCACAAGTAAGCTTACAACTTTGATCACATCGGAAATCGAGATCATAGAACAAATGTTACAGAAGAAGCTTAAGAAAGTATGTTATTAGTGAAAATTATCGAAAACTATAACTTAGTATAGATCATTTTAAAAATATAAGCTGATTTACGCTATTATGCATTGAGGTAAAAGCAGTTCAGACCCATATTGGTATAGGACAGTTTTATGCGAGTAATTTTGAGGAAATTTAAGTTCTCTGAAACCGTAACATATATATAGGCAATATGCTTGATGAGAATTGTGATCGATTTCACATTGGTAACATGCAGATCTATAATGTTGCTAGTGTTTATATTAATATCAACTTGCGTAATCGATTTTTCAATAGGGTCAGTAGTGGAAATCAAGAAAATTTTCAACAATGTAGCCACTTGTTTATTTTTTGCAGGTTCAACAAGAATATAGGGCTACCTTAGAAAAACTCCAAACCCATGAAATGGCCCTCAAAAAGTTGTTTAATAGGGGTCAACTTGTTGCTTTTCAGAGACATTCCCCTAGAGGATTGCAATGGCAACTTGATACAATAAAGAAAGGGCTGAAGTTGCGGTTTGCTTGTGGGTCCACAGGTTACAACCATCTGCTGGATTCAGGAAAGCCTCTTCCGTCTGTTAGGAGGCTGCAAAGACGACTTCAAACTATCTGCTTTGAGCCAGGAGTTCTCACGACTGTTTTTCATTTACATGAAGAAAAAGGTGAGCTTGTGTAATAAAGAGTTATCTGGTGCCTAATTACATAGTGTGTTTATTTTTAATTTTATGTTTCTCAGATTTGTTTTGCTAATTGCTCTTTTTATATTCTGATGTCTTTGCGGATTATACTGCATTTACAAGCTTCTTTGATTTAGGCTGCGAGTATGGATGAGAGGTATCGACAGTGTTGCCTTGTGTTGGATAAAATGGAGATTACTGAAGTCTTTGAGTATGATGCTAACAACCGCTCTGTAATAGGAGAAGTGACGTTACCTGGCTATAGTGGCCTTGCTAGTCATGGTTTAGTTGTTATGCTTGGAGGTTGATGAGGTTTATTTCTTGTTTATTTCATTTTTCATTTTACTCTTTGTGTCTGCAGTTTTAAAACTAATACTACTTCAAATCCAAGTGTTGGCTGTATCTTTACAGGAATTACTGAAATATGGAAACATTTTGTCGCATTCCATCTCACTGGTAAATCTATTTCCGGGGACAGTCTAGCTTCTCTTATTATTGATGTAATAACACATGCAAGCGGTATTGGTCTGAAAGTTGTTGCAGTTACTTCAGACATGGGGTCCAGCAACCAAGCGATGTGCAAGACATTTGGTATTGAAAGCAAAAGGGACTCACTAGTGAGCTGTATTCCACATCCTGTATCTGGTGATAATGTACCTCATTTCTTAGCTGACATTCTTCACATTAGTAAAAATTTAAGAAATGCGTTTGCCACTCATTAAGTTTTTACAATAGCTGACGATATTTGTAGAAAACATAATCTTCATTGTAACTGCATTAAACTCGCCCATGTTTTGGATCTTCTTGAATTCCAGTCTGGTAAAGACTTAAAATCAGCACCCAATCTGTCTGATAAAACTGTCTCGTCTACAGGACACTTCAGCAAGATGAATGTGGCGAATGCCATGCATCTCTTTAGTAAGTCTGTTAGTGCTGCTCTGAGGTACCTCGTTAGCAAGGAAGGTAGATCTGAGGAATATTTAACAACAGCTTGGTTTATTGACACAGTCGATCATTGGTTTGATTTGATGTCCTCTCGACATTCTGTAATGCTTTATCTAAGCACTAACTTGATGCTTACGCTGATGCTCGTGCATTTCTTGATGATTTCATACAAATAGTTCAGTCAATGCGGATAGGAGTCAAGTATACATGGAAGCCAGTCCAAGCTGGTATTCACCTATCTACACGATCCGTACTCAACATTTGTGATGACGTGCTTGACAACATGGAGTTCTTACTCACCTCCAGGTTGACACAAGACTATCGAAAACCTTTTCAGCTCGGTAAGATGTAGAAGTCCTGTGCCAACAGCTAGAGAATTTAAATATGCTCTTAAACTGATCGCTGTGGCACAGTATTTCAAATCGACCAAAGCTTCTAACTATGTAGAAGAAGAGCGGGAGTACTTCGGATATTTATTTCCATCTACCAAAGAAGTACCAACTGCAGAGCCCCTGCTCATAGATACACCTCTGGCTTCACTTGAGGAAATCAGCGCAGCAGAAGAAGAGTTATTATATTCTCTAGCTGGCTATTGTCTACAGAGTTTGCTAAAGTTGAAGCAAGTATGTGAAAGTTGTTGCACCAGCCTATCTAACACATCTGGTGTTCCGCACTGTAGGTCAGGTTTTCTGCAATTAAAAAACTCTAAAGAGGGTGCTTTGCGTGAAGTTTCTGGTGACACATTTGCTCTGTTCAAAAAGTGGGAGTAAGTCGTGAGAAGCTTCGAACCTCATTTTAAGAATAACCATATTGGTACTTCTAGCTTCTGGTACTTCTACTGATGGCTTCTAAATGCACGGAGAATGTTGATATGTCACGTGAATTGCTCACTTGTCCTCCTATATTACAGGAAGTAGTGAGAAAATTTGTGAATGATAGACTTAATATTTTATGTAAAAAACATACCTCCACCTCACAGTTATGTAGTAAAAGCATGGCCGTGCGAACACTAGTTCAGAATATTAATCATTAAGTGTTGTTGAAATTTGATGCTTTCTTTATTCTTACTGTACTCATTCTTGTTGGCTAGTATAATATGTACATATGTTATAAACACGTGTAGGTCAGCCATTGCACACAAAATACCACGCTGGCGTAGCTTGCTATAGTACAGCTTGCTAGTACAGCTTAGCTTCTTTGACTTGTTTATTCAAAGTTAATAATTTTTATTGTAACATTGCTATGAAAGGTTTTCTAAGTAGTATAATATGCTCTTTTAGTATTCAGTTTTTATTATGGAAAGTTGTTAAATTTTTATGTTGTACTTCATACTTCTTGCATGTTTAGTTAGAATCATCGTTCGTAATAAATTTGCGTTGTCCATTAATTTGCATAAAACAAGCCTGTTTATAATTTTTAAAAACAAAAAAATTGGCAAGTGATAGTATTATAAATATAATTCTCATTGTGAATACATTAAATTGTTTGTTTGGAGGCTTAAAGTTGTGAAATTGCAAGTAAACACAATTTAGCTAAGACATTCTAGCATAGATAATAGGAGTTATTTACTATGAAGTAGCAGAAAAATTGTAAATATGGAGTCCGTCACCTTTACAACTGCTATGTGAGTTAGAGCAAAACCTGAGCTTTCTTGTATAGTATATTTGATAGTGCTCTAAGGTTACCCAAAGTAGTTTTATTAGCTGATTAACAAAGACAGGTAAGAGCAGTGTCGTATAGGGAGAGTTACGCTATCAACAGAGCTTATACAAACGCATCGAAAGTTCCAAACAAACATCGGCCACGCCTACTTTTATATAGAGTTACAATTGGCTGCTTTTACCTGTCTTTGTTTATCAGTTAATAAAACTACTTTGGGTAACCTTAGAGCACTATCAAGTATACCACAAGAAAGCTGAAGTTTTGCTCTAACTCACATAGCAGTTGTAAAGGTGACAACTCCATGTTTACAGGTTTTCTGCTACTTCATAGTAAATAACTTCTATTATCTGCACTAGAATGTCTTAGCTAATTGTGTTTACTTGCAATTTCACAACTTTAAGCCTCCAAACAAACAATTTAATGTATTCACAATGATAATTATATTTATAATACTATCACTTGCCAATTTTTTTGTTCATAAAAATTATAAACCGGCTTGTTTTATGCAAATTAATGGACAACTGCAAATTTATTACGGACAATGAATTTAACTAAATGTGCAAGAAGTATGAAGTACAACATAAAAATTGAACAACTTTCCATAATAAAAACTGAATACTAAAAGAGCATATTATATTACACAGAAAATCTTTCATAGTAATGTTACAATAAAAATTATTAACTTCAAATAAACAAGTCAAAGAAGCTAAGCTGTACTAGTACTATAGTAAGGTACGCCAACGTAGTATTTTGTGTGCAATGGCTGACTTACACATGTTTATAACATATATACATATTATACTAGTCAACAAGAATGAGTACAGTAAAAATACAAAAAGCATCAAATTTCAACAACACTTAATGAATATTCTGAGCTAATGTTTGTATGGCCATGCTTTTGCTACCAAACTGCACTGACTGTGAGGTGGAGGTATGTTTTTACATAAAATATGAAGTCTAACATTCACAAACTTTCTCACTAGTTTCTGCATAATAGGATGACAAGTGGGCACTGCTCACGTGGCATATCAATATTCAATATCAATGGCATATCAATATCAATTTTCCACATCACTTGGTTGCTTGACCCCATGTCGGAAGTAACAGCAACAACTTTCAGACCTATACCGTTTGCATGTGTTATGACATCAATAATAAGAGAAGCTAGACTGTCCCCGGAAATAGATTTACCAGTGAGATGGAATGCGACAATTTGTTTCCATCTTTCAGTAATTCCTGCAAAGATACAGCCAACACTTGAACTCGAAGTACATGTAATATTAGTGGTAAAACTGCAGACACAAAGAGGAAAGTAATAAATGAATTAAACAAGAAATTAACCTCATCAACCTCCAAGAATAACCACTAAACCATGATTAGCAAGGCCACTATGGCCAGGTAACGTCACTTCTTTTATTACGGAGCTGTTGCTAGCATCATACTCAAGGGCTTCAGTAATTTCCATCTCATCCAACACAAGGCAACACTGTCGACCCCTCTCATCCATACTCGCCGCCTAAATCAAAGAAGCTTGTAAATGCAGTATAATCCGCAAAGACATCAGAATATAAAAAGAGCGATTAGCAAAACAAATGAGAAACATAACATTGAAAATAAACATAAGGTAACTCTTTATTACACAAGCTCACCTTTTCCTTCATGTACTGAAAAACAGTCGTGAGAACTCCTGGCTCAAAGCAGATAGTTTGAAGTCGTCTTTGCAGTGTCCTAACAGACGGAAGAGGCATTCCTGAATCCAGTAGATGATTGTAACCTGCGGACTCACAAGTAAACCGCAACTTCAGCTCTTTCTTTATTGTATCGAGTCGCCATTGCAATCCTCTAGTTGAATGTCTCTGAAAAGCAACAAGTTGATCCCTATTAAACAACTTTTTGAGAGCCATTTCATGGGTATGGAGTTTTTCTAAGGTAGCCCTATATTCTTGTTGGACCTGCAAAAATTAAACAAGTGGCTACATTGTTGAAAATGTTCTTGATTACCACTACTGACCCTATTGAGTAATTGACTATGCAAGTTGATATTAAAATAGTCAATAGCAACATTATAGATCTGCATGTTATCAAAATGAAATCGATCACAATTCTCAACAAGCATATACACGCATATACATGTTAGGGTTTCAGAGAACTTAAATTTCCTCAAAATTACTCGCATAAAACTGTTCTATACCAATATGAGACTGAACTGCTCTTACCTCGATGCATAATAGCGTAAATCAGCTTATATTTTTAAAATAATCTATATTAAATGATAGTTTTCGATAATCTTCACTAATAACCTACTTTCTTAAGCTTCTTCCGTAACATTCGTTCTATGCTCTCGATTTCGGATGTGATCCAAGTTGTAGGCTTACTTGTCGCTAGTTCTGATTATAAGACATTCGGAGAATCAATTTCTAAAAATCCAAATATACCATATTAAAATAATGACAATTATAGTCACTTTTAAGATTTAAGCATCAGCAAATGGAGAGCACTGTTACTTTCTGGACAGCGCATAAACTTGCAAATCAATATGAATAGAATGTGAGAAATGTTTGCCTGTGTGAATTGAAAATGTGCAGCAAGCAATTTATCATCATTGGCGATAAGAGATTGAATTCATTAGTAAATACATATATGTTAGACAGATATTTAAATCATACATATCACTTATACCTGCGCCCCTAAATTCTACTGGCCACAACAACTGATAAGATAATTGCTGTACCGCTAATAGGGAAAATGTTATAGAAGTGAGTGTCAGCTAGGAAAGTTAGAGTGTGTAAGAAAGCTATATGTATAAAGAATACAATTGTTAATCACACAGCAATTTAGTTCCCATACCTCTGTGTTGGATTGAGCTACCAACACGTAGCGGCGTACAAAACGTCTTACACTACAACAAATCACTAACCTCGGGTAGCACTGCGTTGGGCCGAGTTACCAACACGCAGCAGCATATGGAATGTCTTATGCTACAGGTAACAAGTCACCAACTCGGGCAACCTTACGTTAGATTGCGTCACCAACACACAGCGGCGTACGAGACGTCTTACGCTATAGGCAACGCAATTGCTCGTCTCTAGACAGGGGTCGACCCCTGGTCGACAGGTCGACAGTCTACAGCAAGGTCGACAGGGTCGACAGCCAGTAGAGGTCGACAGGTCGACTTGTCCTGATATACCGAGCAGCGCTTAGAGGCAAAATGCCGAGATACTTGCGATAAATCAAGTAATTCTCCTTATCAGAAAAACTGAAGAGAGAGATGGTTCATGGAACAACATGTAATTCAGAACGAAATAATAAGGCTGATGCCTTCCTTTATATACTATAAGATATGCAAATTAGTGGAACATAAGGCCAGCCCACGAGGGCGTAGCTACTCGGAAAAAGATAAAAATAAAATAGGGCACAACTCCCTATAAAAAGAACGTTATTTACGTGGTGGCAAATCCACCACACTCGTCGCCCCTATAGACGGGTACGGCTATGAAATAATAACAATGAACATAAAGAATATGCATATGAGTATATAAACCAATACAAGGGGAGTAGATACAGTAATGTTTATTGTCTGTGGGTCTTGGGTGAAAGGTGGTTGGCCAACTCCTCTAACCGACGGGCGGCTCTCCGGAGGTCAGTGGTTTCTGCTCGAAGTGCGTCGGCGGGGGAGCGGGGTCAACTCCTTTACAGTTTCTTGCGTGACTTCCATATTAGTTGTGTGATGTGGCGAGGTTGCGATGTGACTACAGAAAGAGACTACTGCTTGGCATCTCGGCATTTTATTGGCCCAATATCCTTGCCGTAAGGAGGAGACTCCTGATTGGATCCCTCCAACAGTAAAATCTTCGAGATAGGCAGGGAGTTTCCTGATTCGCTGAGGCCTCGTGGTATTTCCGGTCCCAGTGGTACTAGCCTGGACTCCTTCATTCCCCGTAGCTCTTGTTTCTGCGGTCACCAATTCGCAGCCAGTGTCGAGGCCAGCCCTCGAGTCAGAGTTGTGTTCACTCGGAGAGACCAAAAAATCTTCGTTGTGGAGCCGAGGTGGTTCCAATCTTCCTGGCGATTGCGGTATTGGTAAATCTATTAATCGACTAGGCAGAAGTGATTCGGAAATAACAGCATCTGGATTACCGTCTTTCTGTGATACTCGTTTCCGGGGATAACCTCTCATGTTGGGACGTCTGGCAGGTTCGACCTCAGTTGGGGCTCGACCTTGTTGCACAGGGCTAGGGCGACAGAGCCTCAATCTTCCTTCGGCCTGAGTGGATCGCTGTCCATATCTTTCTACTTCGTACGTATGATTTTCGTGACTCCTTAGTACACGATAGGGCCCCACATACTTGGCCGCTAATTTCGGATTTTCGCCTTTTCTTCTCCGCTTGCTTAGCAACCCTCTTAGCAACTCTTGCTCTCTGCCCAGTAAATGTGCTCGTAGGGAGTCACCCAATACTCGGTTGTTTCTTTCAACCACACCATTTCCTTCGGGGTGGTACGGAGTGGTCCTAGATTTATCGACTCCCCACAAGTCACATAGCTCTTGAAGCAGAGGACTCGAATTGGCTCCCCTGGTCGGTGTGGATAATTTCGGGCAGACCGAAGTAACTGAATACTCTTTCATCCAAGACTTGGGCCACCGTTGGAGCTGTAGCGTCAGGGATAGCTAAGGCATCCGACCACCGAGTGAAATGGTCAGTGAGTACCAACACCCAGCTATTTCCTCGAGGTGTCTGAGGTAGGGGTCCCACTAAATCTACTGCTAGACGTTGCCATGGCCTCCCAGCGTACAACCGTTGTCGATTTCCGGAGGTCCGGGCCTTTCCCGTCTTAGCCCGCTGGCAAACTTCACAGGAGAGAACTGCCCTCCTGATATCTCCAGTCATGCCCGGCCAGTACCAATCCAACTGGAAGCGCTTCAGGATCCTTTCCACACCGCAGTGAGTTTGTTCGTGGGCCTTCCACAGGATCTCCTGTCGCAGAGTCTGGGGGCACACCACCACCACCACCCTTTCTCGCCCATTCTGAATGAAATGAAGGGTCAATACACCTGATTCGTCAATCTGGAGCTGATGGAACATCCGGGCCAACCGCTGCAACTCGGAGCTGCCTACTTGCAATACTGCCTCTTCGACTCTTTTCCGGTTCCTGACGGCCTGGTAAATTATCCCTAGGTCGGTAGCGGGTCTCTGTTGCAATGCTCGTACTTCACCTAGTGAGGTTTGTACTACTGTCAACAATTCTGGAACCTTTGGGGCATCTGGCGGTGAGAAATCTAAACTCGTGGCCCTAGAGTCTGATCGTACTGTAACTTGGTCAGTCTCCACAACGAGTCCTGGCTCACCTGCCACCTTGATGGCCCATAACCGAGGGTCTTGAGACTTTCTGAGGGGGTTGTCCAACACTCTGGGTGACCCCGCACCGCATGGCAGCCGTACTGGAACTAGGCTGGCTGGTGTGGGAGTCGAGAGGCTGGGCCCTGATGTATGTCTGCTGCTGGGTAGTCGAGGCCATTCGTCTTCGTCCAACTGGTGGGCGCTAGGACTGGGTCCTCCTGTACCTCTTGGTGGCTGTACTGGAACTTGGTCCACTGGTACAGTAGCTTCCCAATTAGTCCCTGGGGGTACTAGAGAGTCACACACTTGTGACCTAGTTGGCCCTCGATCCCGCTTCTCAGTGGCAGCACACTGCCGGCAGTCGATGCACTGTTGTCGACTCAACCCATCGGCGTTACCGTGCTTAACGCCTTTTCGATGGATGATTCGATACTTGTGCTCGGCTAGGCTCTCCAGCCACCGGGCCACCTGGCAAGAGGGTTCCTTTCTCTGGTGCAGCCAAACCAAGGAGGCATGATCTGTCCGGATGGTAAACTCTCTGCCATATAGGTATGGCCGGAAATGTCGGACAGCTAGCACGACTGCCAGCAGCTCTCTTCTAGTCACGTAGTAGTTGCGTTCGGCGGGGGAGAGGGTCTTGCTATAGTAGGCTATAGGTCGCTCCTTGCCTTGCTGGACCTGGGATAACACAGCTCCGGTCCCTACGTTACTAGCATCAGTATCGAGCACGTAGGGTGAAGAGGGATCAGGATATGCCAGAACTGGAGCGTGCGTCAGTGACCACTTGAGCTTAAGGAAAGCTTCCTGTTCATCTTCTCCCCACTTCCAGGAGGCCCCCTCGCTTGTCAACAGGGTGAGAGGTTTGGCGATCGAGGCGTAGTCAGGTACGTATCAGTGGTAGTACCCAGTGGTACCCAAGTACGATCTTAATTGAGTCACATCCTGTGGTGCTGCCCATTTACTGATGGCCTGAATCTTCTCAGGGTCGGTAGCCACTCCAGTGTCGCTGACTATGTGGCCCAGGTACTTGACTTGGGTCTGGAACAGACTGCATTTAGAGGGCTTCAATTTTAATCCTGCTTGCCTCAATCGTTCCAACACCTCTGCCAGCCTAGCTACATGACTAGAGAAGTCTGCCGACATGACGATGATGTCGTCTAGGTATAGCAGCAAAGTTTTCCAGTGTAGCCGTTGGAGGACGCGTTCCATTAGCCGCTGGAAGGTAGCCGGAGCGGAGGTCAGCCCAAAGGGGAGCACCTTCCATCTCCATAATCCACTGCGTGTGGTAAATGCTGACCGTTCCTGGGCCTCAGCAGAGAGAGGTACCTGCCAATACCCGCTCATCATATCCAGGGTACTGAAAAACTTGCTGCCGGACAAGGCATCTAAACTCTCGTCGATTCGGGGAAGGGGGTAGGCGTCCTGACGAGTGACACTATTGAGCTTTCTATAGTCCACACATAGTCGCCACGCCCCGTCCTTCTTCCTCACCAAGACCACCGGAGAGCTCCAGGCCCCATGAGCGGGCTCAATCATGCCTTGTTTCTCAAGAGCCGAAACCTGTCGCTCGATTTCGGCTTCTTTCTCATGTCCTACTCGATATGGGGGTTGACGGATGGGCTGGGCCTCTGGGAGAAGGGGGATTTCATGTTGTACCAGGGTGGTACGCCTCACGTCTTCGCTTCCTTGGCTGAACACATCCGCATAACGAACCAAAAAGTCTTCCATCCTTCTGTGCTCGGTAGGGGACGAGCAATGCGGCGCCGCTTGTTGGAGCAAGTCCTGCATGTGGGGGGCACGCTTGAAGGTGAAGGGGGATGTTCCTTAGGAGTCTCGACATCCTCCTTTGCTGTCCAGGGAACCCCTATTTCGTCCGGCCCTACTCCAGTGTATTGTCCCACAATCGTCCCTGCCGTCACGCTGACTGGATGGTCGGTAGGATTCATACAGCGGATGGCCACTCTTCCCTTTTTACCGGGTTGATGTAGGCTGGCGGCCACCATATAACTGCTTCTTACTCCTTCGATCAGCCCTACTGGCTGATAGGATGAGGACGTGAGACGCCCAGCAACTAGGACCTCGACTCGAGGGGGAAGCGTTGTGGCTCGCATTATCTGAACTCCACTTGTCAGGGGTCGACCCTCTCTGTCAGTGCAAGTCAATTTCTGCCCATTTAACACCAACGTGGGTTGCTGAAAATTCATCTCACAGTGGTGGTCGACCAAGAATGGCATGCCCAGGATGGCATCCTCCTTCAGGGCACACCACTAGAGATACAGTGACTTGGACACTCCTGACTCTGACTGGGAGAGTGATGAGTCCGTGAAATTGCAGCCGTGTACCATCTGCCATCCGCCCATAGTCTTCTCGAACCTCTAATCGGCTCTTGACATCCTTGGGTAAGCGCTCAAAAACATGCCGTCCCAACAGATTAGACGTGCATCCGGTGTCCACGAGAAACTGGACAGGCTGCCCTCCGATGCGACCTGGCAAGAAACAGCTGCTATTATGTGGCTTCCACAATTCATCTCCATGAGTTTGTCCGGCTTCGCTCATTCTCTGGGGGCCTTTTTTGGAAGGCCGAGACGGCTTTGGCCAGACGTATGTTTCTTCCTTGGTTTCTGAGGGTGGGAGACCTGCACACTCAGGTAAGGGCTGATACTGGTTATGCAAGGAGACCGGTGGTGACCAGGGGGGGAGCCTGTGTCGCCTAGTCCGTCGTGGCCGTCGCCACTGGTTTTGCATTGGTATAGTAGATCCACAGTCAGCACTTCCCCCTACTGCTGTGGATGGGAACCGTTTCCCGACCTCGTGGCTTGAGGTGGTTGTCTTTGGATAGCTTGAGGGCACCGGCGCTGTACGTGCCCTGTCTGGCCGCAGCCCTAACAGTTAGGTTCCTTTCGCTCCGCTCCTCGCCGCCCCAATCGGTTTCCTTCTTTTAGTCCATCTGTTAGCCCTTTTATGGCCAGTAGGACGTCATTCAGGGTGGCTGATGGGGGATCCGAGTGGATGGGGGCGACTGTAGCAGGGGTAGTCTCCTCATTCTCCACTGTCATTACTATGGGTCGAGCACCAGGCCGAGGAAGAGTGGGCTGAATTTGCAGGAACTCATTTCCTGCCTGCACTGCTTCCTCTAAGCTCTGGGCTCTTACTGCCAAAAGATGGCGTTGGAGGTACGTGTTTCCTAGAGTCAGGGAAAACGCATCCATGGCCATGTTAGCTTGGTAGGAGTCCGGAAGGTCAGCGTATGCTATCTTCACTAGACGCTCCATCTCCGTTGCGTGCTCTTGGAGGCTAGTCTTTGGCTCCCTCTTGAGGTGGAGCCTACTCTTGGCCTCTCTCGGGGAGAGTCCGTACTTTGTGCGTAAGGCCGAGAAGATGGAGGCGGGTGAATCTCCTCGACTGCAACCTCTGGCCCCCTCTTTCAATGTCTCACGCAGGTGGAGGAGAGTGGCATTCTCATTCCACTCATTAGCTTCTGCAACCTCTTCGAACTGGGAGATGAATAGTTCCACGTCTTCACTCCCATCGAATTTTGGTGGCTTGAAGCTAGCCTCCCTCCTAGGTATTTGTAAGGCTCTGGTAATAGCCTCTGTCATCTGACCAATCTGGTCGACCTGTTGTAGCTCTGCCTCAGCCAGGTGTCTGGTAGCAGTCCGTCGGCTGCTTGGCATGGTTACAAAGGTCGTCTTAGAAGTCCTTTTTACAGCAGTCTTATCCCACTGCTGCCACCAGTGTGTTGGATTGAGCCACCAACACGTAGCGGCGTACAAAACATCTTACACTACAACAAATCACTAACCTCGGGTAGCACTGCGTTGTGCCGAGTTACCAACACGCAGCGGCATATGGAATGTCTTATGCTACAGGTAACAAGTCACCAACTCGGGCAACCTTACGTTAGATTGCGTCACCAACACACAGCGGCGTACGAGATGTCTTACGCTATAGGCAACGCAATTGCTCGTCTCTAGACAGGGGTCGACCCCTGGTCGACAGGTCGACAGTCTACAGCAAGGTCGACAGGGTCGACAGCCAGTAGAAGTCGACAGGTCGACTTGTCCTGATATACCGAGCAGCGCCTAGAGGCAAAATGCCGAGATACTTGCGATAAATCAAGTAATTCTCCTTATCAGAAAAACTGAAGAGAGAGATGGTTCATGGAACAACATGTATTTCAGAACGAAATAATAAGGCTGATGCCTTCCTTTATATACTATAAGATATGCAAACTAGTGGAACATAAGGCCAGACCACGAGGGCGTAGCTACTCGGAAAAAGATAAAAATAAAATAGGGCACAACTCCCTATAAAAAGAACGTTATTTACGTGGTGGCAAATCCACCACACCTCTTTGTAGTCACCTGTTAAAAGATACATTTAAATTAATAACTGAAACTGAGTGTAATATAAAATTACCTTTGCAAAAATCTGTTGCACAGTTTGATATATCATAAGCAATAAACGAGAAATTGAATATAGAAATGAATGACAAAAATTTCCTCACCCATATTTTGGCTTGTGCTGGGGAATGTAGAAGAGCTGCGGCTTGTGATTATAGTATTTTTAAAGCAGTTTTTCTTTCAGAGACAGGTGGAGGCCTGTGAGCAAACAGAGTAGGAATGGCATCACTTGTCAGTCCGACGTTTTTCCATTTTAGTCATTGTAAAACACTTTTCTTCAAAATGTCTCTATAAGCAAACAAAAAAGAGGAGAGGTAAGCAAGGGAAACAGTAGGCTAATATGAATACTACTAGGCCTATTACTATTATAATAGGGCTACTACTATTACTATTCAACCTATTCTTAGACGCCTATATACAACTTTTTCCAATACTTTTAACCAGTTATCTCTTAATGAATGCAACATACTACGTATATGCTATTTTTATCAACTTCAATAATAAAACAGATGCATATCAATACAACAGATAAGAAAAATTTGGTAATAATAATAAAACATGACAAAAAACAATAGTGGTACTATACAAACAACTAAACTTATGAATAGTATTTATGTTAATTGTAAAATGTATTCTAACAACTAGCAGCAATAATTACAATGACAATAAGAGTACCAATATGGTTTAAAAACCGATATACATATATATATATATATATATATATATATATATATATATATATATATATATATATATATATATATATATATATATATATATATATACTCATGCTACAGACAGTACTGTTTCGGCTATTGAAGCCTCATCAGTGCAGCTCAGAGCTTAGGCAAGGGACACAAATCCCATAACCCATGAGAGTTGACTTCCTGCCACAAAACAACTAAGTTGCCTCGCAGACTTTAAGAAAGTCAATGTGCTGGCACCAGAGTGCTCAAATCACAAAAGTGATTTGATTAGATATATATATATATATATAAAGGGAATTTGTTTAAATTCAGCGAAATTGCCCCAACCTTCACAGAAATGAGCCAGCAAGCGTAGACAGTGTCTTGTATAGAAGCGATAATGTTTGTATTATGAGTAAAACTGTAGTAACGATAATAACAATATTATGGGTATAACCGTAGTGATGCAGTAAGAATATGATTCGTAGTTGATAATGTCGGTGAAAGCTGCGTGATCAAAATCTAAAGTTATTCAAGAAAAAGCGCTTTTTTCTTATTTCCGGTCTTGAGCTCTTCAGTCCGGGTGGATAAAATGTAGATTAATACGAGAGGATATCATGCGTTAAATATGAGAGTAATGCGTAAATAAATTGCCATCGCCAGATTAAAAACAATTATAAAAGGTACTTACGGCTATACTATTACAATAAAAAAAATAAGCAAATGATATTAATTGATAGTCTAGGTCAAACGGTCTTCATCTATATAATTTCACTTCATCGCCCCCTCCTTAAAGTGGAGTCCGTCCTCGGACTCCGGGGAGATAACTTATGGCATGGGTCACGTAGTCTCTCCATCTCTCGGGTACTCGTCGCTCCCGCTCTGAGCGCCTTGGGCAAGGAGGAACCGCTACTTCCGGCTCACCCTCCTCATCACTAGCAGACTGATATGTCCCTTCTTCGGACCCCGTTTCTAACGCTGGGATTTCTTCGTCTTGGACCGGCGGGGGCGTTCCTGACGGCGGGTCTATGATCTCCTGGTCTTCCTGAACCGCTGTGTCGGGTACTTCTGTCTCGGCTGGGCCTGTGGCAGAAATCGGAAAAATTTCGTCCATGGTTATCTCCTCGTACTCAGCTGGAGTTGGATCTGGTGGTGTTGTCGTTGTGGTTGTCTCAGTAGCGACGGATGTAGTTTCGAGATACAATTTGATCCGTCCTTCGTGTTGGACTGTACGTTTGCCGTGTCGTTCCATCTCGTATACTTGATACGGAAGACTCTTGGTAATTTTGTATGGCCCGATATACTTCGGCTGGAGTTTAGCCCCCTTTCCTTTTCCCTTGTAGAAAGATTTCAGCCATACTTGGTCTCCAACTGTAAATAGAGGTGGGACATCCACTTCTCCCCGGGGTCGATACTGTTGGTCTCTCAGGAGTTGTCCGGCTTGTTGCAATCGCTCCTGTAACTTGACAGCATATTCCTGCTCTGTAAATTCTGGTGCCTCTACTGGATGGTGAATATCCGGGGGTAACCGAGTTTCCCTTCCCATCATCAGGTAATTGGCGGATTCGCCGGTTACGCGGTGTGGGGTGGCCCGAATAGTCCTCATTATCTGCGGTAACAGTCTGTCCCACTTATCCACCTCTTGTCCTGCTAGTAGGGCTCGCAGCGAGTTGCCCACCGTTCTGTTGAGACGTTCAACCACAGAGTTGCCTTGTGGTCGGTACGGAGATGTTTGCGTCTTGTCGCATCCCCAGATTTCGCAGCATGCTTGGAAGAGCTCCGACTGGAACTGAGCTCCCTGGTCGGAATGGATGACTTCTGGAATGCCAAAATATGCGAATACTCGCTCATCCAAAATCCTTGCGATGGTGGTTGCCTTCCCATCTGGTATCGGTATGGCGTCGCTCCAACGGGTGAAATGGTCCGTGAGTACGAGTATAAGATTATTTCCAGCTGTGGTAGGGGGAAGTGGACCGCACAGATCGATTGTCACGATCTGCCAAGGCCGACCGGCGTACAGATGATTCTCAGCTCGGCTGCGGCGGTGATCGGTGCCCTTGGCTCGCTGACAAGCCATACACGTTCTGACCAGTCTCTTTACATGACTCGTCAGGCCAGGCCAGGCCAAAACCAATTTCGTCTCAGCGCAGCTATAACTTTGTTTGCCCCAAAGTGAGCCTCCTGATGAGTCTTTTCGATCAAAGACCTCCTTTGCGCACGGGGGCAGATTGCCCGTCATTTTCCTTCAAGTCCCGTGATCTGAAGCTCCTCTTGTTCTGTCAGAAACAGGTGGCTCCGGATTTTCCACAGCTGTGCTGTTTCAGCGCTCACCACTCGAGAGTCGATGCTGGTCTGTCCCAATATGGCCTGGATGATGGGCCGTAAGTTGGGGTCATCTTTCTGTTGCTGACTCAAGTGTGAACTCTTTGAGGTTTGCACTTCCCGGGCTCGGGGGAGAGCTATGTTTGTCGGAGTGGTGCGCACTACATCGCTCCATCGACGTGGTAAAGGCGACGTCGTGTTCAGCTCTTCTGGATTCTTCCGAGTTTCTTGATCGCTGGCTATCACTTGGCAGCGTTCCATAGGCACAGGGGCAAAGAACCGTGGAGGTCGTGAGACTTCGACATTGCTCTCTTGCGGTGTAGGGGCCCAACGGTTGTTGGGCTGGGGTACCATGCTACCCCGGGTTTGTGACACGACCCTGGGGTCTACCACCCGACCTGGGCGCAAGTTCATACTGTGATAAGGTGGTCTCTGTTTTGTCGAAGGGGGTAGAGGCCACCGGTTGGTGGGTGCAAGGTTTGTATCCTCTGGTGGCCGAAGAACCCGCGAAGGTCCGGCATGACTCTCCAGAGATACGTTCGAAGGGAGCAAGGGCGGTGTATATACCGCGGAGTGAGTTGGGAACCAAAGATCCTTGGTCCGGCATACCATGCCTTCCGGAAGCAGAGGAACCTGGGGCGGTCCTGCGTGGCTCACTGGTGGCAAGTCCGTACGATTCACTCGGGGTGCGATCTCCGACAATTGCTCGGTCCTGGAGGTGCTTGTTAGGTATATCGTGTTGGGTCATGCAGTTGCATTGCCTGCAATCTTTGCACACCTGGCGACTCAGCTCATCCACGTTATTATGCTTCCTGCCTTTACGATGTTCTATCGTGAAGTTGTATGGTGCCAGTGTTTCCATCCATCGCGCGAGTTGGCCATGAGGATGGGTGGTACGCAGTAGCCACGTTAGTGAGGCATGATCGGTGCGCACAACGAATCGCTGGTCATACAGTTGGGGCTTGAAGTGTCCTATTGCCTTGACTATAGCAAGTAACTCCTGGCGAGTTACGCAATAATTACATTCTTCCTCCGACATCATCTTGGAATAATACGCAATGACACGCTCTTGCCCGTCTTGCACTTGTGACAGTATGCCACCTAGTCCCACGGCGCTGGCATCGGTGTCCAGAATGAAAGGTAGGTTGAAGTCTGGATACGCTAGAATCGGTGCAGAGACCAGACGTTGCCGTAGCATGCTGAACGCCTCCTGGCAAGCGCCTGTCTATTTGAATATCGCATTCTTCGAGCTCATCTGGTTGAGTGGTCTGGCGATCTCAGAATATTCGTGTATGAAGCGACGGTAGTAATTACACGTCCCGAGGAACGATCTTAGGTCTCGTTTGTGTTGGGGTGGGGGCCAGTTCTTAATAGCCTCTACCTTGTCTTCGTCCGTTTCTACACCAGCCTGACTGACAATGTGGCCTAGATATTTGACTCTATCTGCAAATAAGGCACATTTACTTGGCTTAAGTTTCAGATTCGCGGCCCGCAGTCTGGAGAAAACTTCTTCTAGTCGTTGGATATGAGTATCCACATCCGGTGCAAACACGATGATGTCATCGAGATAGATCAAGACAGTCTGCCAATGTAGTCCTCGTAGTACTGTCTCCATGAGACGTTCAAACGTAGAGGGAGCCGAGGTGAGGCCAAATGGTAAGACCTCCCATTCGTATAGGCCAGATCTTGTCACAAAAGCTGCCTTCTCCTTGGCATCCGCATCCAGCTCGACCTGCCAGTATCCACTGGTCAGATCTAAGATGCTGAATACCCGGCTATGCCCCAGCGTGTCGAGGCTATCATCAATCCTCGGTAGTGGATACGCGTCCTTTGACGTCACGGCATTCAGCTTCCGGTAATCGACGCAGAAGCGCCAGCTGCCATCCTTCTTCTGGACTAGGACTACAGGAGAACTCCACGCCCCTTTTCCCTCTGAGATTAGCCCCTGTTGTTGCAGTTCGGCCACTTGCTTTTCAATCTCGGCCTCCTGTGCCGGTCCATGCCTATAAGGTCGCTGTTTTACTGGCTGAGCTCCTTTCGCTAACGGAATCCGGTGGCGTGTGAGACCTGTCCTTCCCAAATCAAACTTTCCTACGTTAAACACATCCTGGTTTTGCGTCAGCATTTGTTTCGCTTTGGCATGGTCTTTTCCTTGTAACCCGCTCTGGTCGAGTAACGTTTCTAACACCTCGGGTAGCTGTGTGGAAGGTGGCGTTGGTGCTGTTGGCTTTAAGGCTTGCCTCGCCTGGCTACAAGTCGCGATATTTTTTCCTGGCGGTAACTCGATGGTATTCGTCGAAATATTGCACACTCTAATCCATAGTTTTCCCTGCTGTGGGTGGTGCACTGACGAGGCCACTCGTATATCAGTGTCTGGTGTTTTTCCTTCGATTAGGGCTAACTGTCCATTCCAATTCTGGTTAAGTCGGCCTGGGATGAGTATTTCCGAAAATGGAGGGATCTCTGTAGCTTCTACTGTTTGCACTCCCACTTGTAGTGGCCCGCCATATTGGTCACAGCATTTGATAACCTCGTCGTATAGATGTAGTTGCGCTTTTCTGAAATCTATGCGGCACCCTTTTTCTGTGAAAAAGTCTAAGCCAAGCAACACGTTTTCCTGTAGGTTAGCGATTAGAAATTTGTGTTCAAATTTTTGTTGCCCAAGCTATATTGTAATCGTTGTTAGCCCCTCTAGGGGTAGCTTACTGCCATCTGCTAGTATTCCTTGACAGTGTACGGGTTCGATAGGCTTATCGTGTTTTTGCCGTATGCGATTAAATAGGCTAGTTGGCAGTATCGACTTTGAGCAGCCGCTATCTAGTAAGAAGGTGGCTTTTGCTGTTCCCGCCCAATCGGTGATGTAGTAGGCGGCCGTGTTATCAGTATGCATGGCTTGTTGAATGCCCAGGTGTATCGATTTCTGTCCAGGATCCCCTGGGTGTTTTAACCCTGAACATAATCTTTACCGCCGAGTACTCTCTCTTCCCTTGAGTTGCTAGGGGAGGCAGACTGCACTGTCTTGCCAAGTGCCCCTCTCTGTGGCACCTCCAGCATCTCCTTGTTTCTCTGCGAGGTTCCTTTCGTCTCTCTGGTAGTTGTGTCACTTGATTGACTAACGCCGTCACTTTTTGTAGTGCCTCTTGTGTTTGTAGTTGTGTTTTAAGTAGGCTTTCGTACATGGCCTTTGGTATGGCTGACTCCTCTTTCTTCACTTCTTCAGTTGCTATATCTATGTGTAGCACTCCAGGGCTACTATTGTCGAATGCCTTGAGCTTGTTTTGGATTTCTTTTAAGTTCTTGGGTGGGTCCAAGGTCATGGCCCATGTGGCCGGGTGGTTAGTTGGTAGTACTCCCAAAATTTCCTTGATAGCTATATCTTCCCTATCTTTGTCGCTTAGCGTGGGGTGTGCTATCCTTATGACCTTCTAGAGCTGGCTGGTGAAGGTGTATATGTCTTCCCCTGGCCTATACTTTATCCTTTTTAGTAGTTGATGAGTCTGTTTTTCTTTTATTCCATATTTTTCCAAAAGTTGGCTTTTTCTTTCCTCGTAGTTTGTGGCTGGTAGGCCTTTTGCGGCGTCTCCTTTTAATGCTAGTTTAAAACGTAAGTTAGTTTCTTCTTCGCTCCATTTGTTGTGTTGAGATATCTCCTCGAAACTTTCTACGAACTCCTCTATATCTGTTGCTCCATCGTACGTTGGTGCTTGTATTTGTTGCTCTTTTGGTTGGGCATTTTTCTCTGCTTGTTGTTTCAAGTACGTTAGTAATTCCTTATTCTCCTCTCCTTCTGCCATTTTCGGTGTGTATTCGTGATAGCGTTATCCCACGAGGCTGCCACCAATAAAGGGAATTTGTTTAAATTCAGCGAAATTGCCCCAACCTTCACAGAAATGAGCCAGCAAGCGTAGACAGTGTCTTGTATAGAAGCGATAATGTTTGTATTATGAGTAAAAACTGTAGTAACGATAATAACAATATTATGGGTATAACCGTAGTGATGCAGTAAGAATATGATTCGTAGTTGATAATGTCGGTGAAAGCTGCGTGATCAAATTCTAAAGTTATTGAAGAAAAAGCGCTTTTTTCTTATATCCGGTCTTGAGCTCTTCAGTCCGGGTGGATAAAATGTAGATTAATACGAGAGGATATCATGCGTTAAATATGAGAGTAATGCGTAAATAAACTGCCATTGCCAGATTAAAAACAATTATAAAAGGTACTTACGGCTATACTATTACAATAAAAAAAATAAGCAAATGATATTAATTGATAGTCTAGGTCAAACGGTCTTCATCTATATAATTTCACTTCATATATATATATATATATATATATATATATATATATATACGTATAACAAGATAATTTTAAATTATATTTTGACTAACCTCACAAAGTTTATAAGAAGCAGTTGGCTGCAGAAGTTTTGGATTCTTTTTGCTACTTCAAGAATCCAACCTGTAATTTTCACATTGACACTGTTTAAATAAAATAATAAAAAATGACTCCGTTCACATAGGCCTGGCTGTGAATAATAGTCTACAACTATCCTTAGCTTTCCTACTAATCAGTTCAACATTAAGTTAATAGTAATATCTAAGTCTATACAATTGCAAACACTAAAAACAACGTGAATCTTACCTGCCCACTTTAACGATCCATGCATTCCTTCTTTCAGGATCTTTTGGGAACTGAAAAACCTGTAGGCCTAACGATCTGCTTGAGTATCCCACAGCCCAACAATTAACCATTATGATAAAGATGCTATTTAAATCACAAATAAATTATAAAAAATAAAGGAGAAAGGTGTTGACGAAAAGATCGAAATAACTCAACGCTGTCGTATAAACGGAATTTTGTTTTTAGCCTGGTGTAAATCTAATTAACCACAGATAAGACGCTCGTGTTAAACATGAAAAAAATCAGAAAATTCTGACGATCTTTGTGGTATATAAAACAGCTAAGAAAATGGTGATTTCGACTGTGTATAAGTCGTATTTCTGATTCGATACCTTAATTTTCAACAGAACTTTATATAGCAAAGCGAGTTTGTTTTGAACTCTCTAAAATGACGTAACTCCAGTTGGCGTAACTCTTCCTATACGACACTGTTTGTATAGGCTACATCGGTGCGTAACTTTTCCTAAACGATACATCCTTACTAGTTATGACGTCATTGTCAAAACTCTCATGAGTCACTGAGACAGTGACCCATTTACGAATGAGCCGGTTTGAAAGAACAACGCTGCCATGGGTACCCGATACTTCGCGAGCAAATTGGGCGCTCAAAATTACGCTAAGTACCGACCTTCGTATCCTGACTCCGTTTTTGCATCATGCATCAACTTTTTAAAGAATGGTGTAAGTTTGCTTGTGAATTTATCTTTGTCAACCTTTGCCTAACGACACCGTCTAGTGAGCAACAATAGACCTATCTGTACTTGCCATATTTAAACAAACTGCATACTCGCGGGGCACTGTTCGACTATTTTTTTATTACCTATTTTTATATCAGACATGTTTCAAACATTCTAGCAGGTTTTTCTGAACAAATAGTTGGTGACATAATAAACAGTGACTTTGTTTTCTGAGATTTGTTTTGTGAGATGTTATTGGCATCTCTATTTAATATTAGTAAGGCTATAATATCGTGATACTATAATATAATCGGGTCTAGTGTGACACGTGATAAATTGCGTGACGCTTTTAGTAAGTCTATAATATCGTGATACTATAATATAATCGTGTCTAGTGTGACGCGTGATAAATTGCGTGATGGCTAAAACCATGCCAGATTGTCATAAAATTGCTCTCAATGGCTTACCAGATGCATTTCAAGTAATATTTTAACAAACCAGTGATTTTCTTTCCAGTTTAAATTATTTTCAGTTTAATGCAGGTCGAAGTTGTAGTAAGATTGATTTAGCACGGCCACTAGACTAGATGCGTTCGGTATCGGTATCGGTATAAATAGATCCTGCAGATATTCATATGAATATATTGTGCAGGCCTCAAGTTTGTACAATCAAAAGTATAGACTAAAATTACAACCTCAAAAACAAAAAATAAAAAAGCTTATTGTATGACATATATATCTCCGAGTTTCATATCTCGTATAGTTCTCGGAAGGAAGCTATTATGGTACTTGTTGTTATTTGCGGTTAAATTCATGGGCTGCGAGGCACGCTGACTTCTAGTGGTACAATGATCTTCATTTTTATTTTTACTAAAAAGCTCAGGAAACTTGTGTGATATTGCTCCTGGAGACTCGGAACAGGCGTCTCTGATCATTTTATATAACAAACATTTACGCAAGTTGGTTCTACGTTCCTCTAACGTCTCCAGGTTCATGTCTTTAATTAAGCCAGTTATACCAATATCGCGACCTTTAACATTGCAAATAAATCTTACAGCCTTTCTCTGAACCGCCTCAACCTGGTCAACCTCGTATCTCTTGTACGGGTCCCACACCTGGCATCCATACTCCAAAATAGGTCTAATAAAGGATTTATATGCAAGTAGTTTGAGAGCTTTAGGTGCACTAGATATAGATCTCCTTAAAAATCCTAGCATTTGACTGGCCTTTTTAACTTTGCAATCGATGTGATACTGCCACGAAAGGTCACTAGATAGCCACACTCCCAAGTATAGTGAATGGGTTTCAAACTGTAACAAACTTCCATTTAAAAAATATGGCAACTGGTCGTCAGAACATGCAGAACCTGAAAAACACATCACCTTACACTTTTCAATATTAAATTCTAGCTTCCACCTCTGAGACCAATCGAAGACAGCGTTTATGCTATTCTGAAAGTCGACAACAGTAAAGGAATTATCAATTGAGGCATAAACTATAGTGTCGTCCGCAAACAAACTAATATTACAATCAACACATTCAGACAAATCATTAATATACAATAAAAACAATCTAGGCCCCAAGACAGAACCCTGGGGTACCCCACTTGTAACACAACGACTCTCACTATTTACCCCTTTTATCGTAACTCTTTGAGTTCGCCCGGTTAAAAAATGTTTAATCCAGTCAACTAAAAAAGGACTAAGATTGTAGCGTTTCAGTTTATTAATTAAAAACATGTGAGGGACCTTGTCAAAGGCTTTTTTTAAATCTAAAATTAAAGCATGAGTTGGTACTTTTCTATCCAAAGCTTTTGCAATTGAGTGAATGGTAGATGTCAGTTGAGTCTCACAGGAGAGCCCAGCGCGGAAACCATGTTGAGAGGTGCTAATTATTTGATCTAGTTCGCTATTCAGTTTATGTAAAATGATGTGTTCCATAATCTTGCATGGAATGCTTGTCAGTGATATGGGCCTGTAATTCCCTGGAACTGTTCTGTCACCCTTTTTATGAAGGGGTACCACATTAGCCTCTTTCCATCTTGTGGGAACTTTACCAAGCCTTAATGACTCGTTAAAAACAATAGTTAGGCAGTCTGCAGTTTTTTCGGGCTGTAATTTCAACATATTACCATTAATACCATCTGGACCGGGGGCTTTTTTGATTTTAAGATCGTTAATCAATTTTAAAACGCCCAAGGCTGTAATATCGGCGGCCCAGTTTTCACACTGTTCGACATGCAACAGTTGTTCAGACTGACAAAATTGTTCGATAGACTTTCTTATTAAGTTATTAACCACCTCGTGTTGTTCTGCCCGGAAGCGAGTGTGAATGATATATTTTTCCACATCACCTAATATATAATCCTACTGTGATAATGCGGATACAATACACGTGTATATGTGAACGAGGGAAGACAACTACTACAACATCTCCCTTAATACACAATAAGAAGTAGGTAAGGCATATGTGGATTGGGCATACAGAAAGAAAGCATTACAAACTATGCCGAACAGAGCAAACATATAAGCCATAAACTAAGAATAACAAGAGTGAGTATAAATGTACAAGACCTAGCAACGAATGAATTATCGGCTGCTCACAGATCCATGCGCTTTACAGGTCTACGTATGCTAGTGCTGCGGCGTAGTCCTGGTGGCTGATTGTCAGAAATTGACATAGGTTGTCGTACTGCATCAGTGTTGGATCCGGCCTCACGCTCGACTAGTGGGAGAGTGCTCGGTTCGACAGTGTCCTGATTGTTCGGTGACAATCGGGAGAGGGCTTGACGGTTGCGACGTACGATGCCGTTCGGAGTGTGTACTTCATGCAAGCGTCCTGGAAGGTTTTTGGTAACAACGCCTTCTCTGTCGAGATCCCTAATGTACATGTCATCACCTCGCGATAACGGAGATAACTCTTTCGCTCTGTGGCGGCTGTCGAAGTTTCTCTTCATGCAGGATTTGTAATCCTGTTCTTTCGGCCTGACTATCTCTATGTCAGGAGGATTTGGTAGGAGTGACTTTGGATCAACGGGTATGTCCGATCTTAAACGGCGTCCCATAAGTAGTTCGGCAGGAGAATAACCGTTCTGTATGGGCGTGTTCCTATACGCTAGTAGCGCTCTATACGGGTCGAATGATTTGTGTAGCAGATTCTTAACTGTGCGCACGGCACGGTCTGCTTCTCCATTAGCTTGTGGAAATCTCGGTGAGCTGGTTATGCTGACGAAATTGTATTCTTCAGCAAACCTCTTGAACTGTTGGCTAGCGTACTGCAGGCCATTGTCAGATATGACAGACTGTGGAATACCGTGACGAGCGAATACGGACTTCAGTGCGTTGATCATGGTGTCGCTATCGGTTTGATCTAGCTTTATCACTTCTATGTACCTAGAATAATAGTCTATAACTAGTACATAGTCTTTGCTTTGCCAATGAAACATGTCGGTGGCTACACGCTGCCATGGGCGGTCGGGGAAGATTGACGGTTGCAACGGTTCAGTCTTTTTGCTAGAGTATGTTTGGCATGTTCTACATGATTTTATCATTTCGGAAATCTCGGAAGAAATGCCTGGCCACCAGACTGACTGGCGGGCTCTCTCTCTGCATTTTGTGATGCCCTGATGGCCGCAATGCAATCTAGAAAGAATGTCTGCGCGCATCGGAAGAGGTATTACCAAACGGTCCATATACATGAGAACATTGTCCACCAGACTCAGATCTCTTTGAACTTGCCAATATGGCTTCAGGTTCGTCTGCAAGTCTGATAAGTAAAATGGCCAACCATGTCGCACGTATTGCCTGATTTGCCTACATGCTGTATCCTCCAGCTGTGCATGTTTAATCTCGTTAAGCCTGCGGTCCGTCACTGGTAGTTGCAATAGAGACGATATAGTGTACACCTCAATTTCATCAGCGAGCTTCTTGTCCTCGACGTCTGGTCTACCTACTGGTCGGCGTGAAAGCAGATCTGCCACATAATTCGACTTTCCCGGTATGTGTTTAGTCACAAAAGTGTACTTCATTGCACGTAATCTTTGTCTTTGAATGCGAATCGTAAGATCGTTTGCCGCCTTCGAATTAAATATGGGCACTAGCGGCTTGTGATCAGTTTCGACTGTCACGTCCTGATGGCCAAGAATGTACCTATCGAACTTAGCACATGACCATGCTATACCTAGTGCCTCTTTCTCTATAGGTGACCAACGCTGATCGGTTTCGGTTAGAGATCGGGATTTACATGCTACTAGCCTTCGGGAGCCATCGGATTGCACTTGTAGCAAAACTGCTCCTAGACCCTGATTGGAAGCGTCACACATTATGATTATTGGTTTGTCGATGCTGTACCATGCTAAACACGGAGCCTTCGACAATTCACACTTAATGTCAGACACGGCTTGCTTTTGGGCAACATCCCAGACCCAATGTGGCGACTTGAGGACAGCACGAAGTGGTATCGTCAATTCAGTGATGCGTGGCGAGAACTTTCCCAACTGATTCACGGTACCTAAGAGTGATTGTAGTTCAGTTATATTTGTCGGGTCAGCGAGATTTTGAATATCTCTGATACGATCGGGATCGGGTCTCACGCCTTCTGCATCTACCAAATGATCTAAAAATTTCGTGGAGCGTTGGCTGAAGCAACATTTCTCCGCATTAAGTGTCATGCCGGCCGCCATCAGGCGTTGGAGCACTTTGCGGACACGATCATCATGCTCCTGTTCGCTGACAGAGCTGTATACTAATAAGTCGTCCATGTGACAGACAACACCGTCAAGACCTCTGAGAATGTTATATATACACCGTTGAAAGATGTCGCCAGCGCTGACTAGTCCGAATGGAACCCTATTGTAGCAATAACGCCCAAAAGGAGTCACGAATGTCGTGAGTAGCCGGGATTCGTCAGATAGCGGAATTTGATAATAGCCCGAGCTTGCATCAAGCTTGCTCATAAACTTTGCACCTGATATCTTAGCAAGCGAGCTATCGACGGACGTACTTGGATATGTGTCACGCCGTACGGCCTTGTTTAAATTTGTAAGGTCGGCACAAATTCGGATCTGATTTTGGTCTGCCTTCGGAACCTATACCATACCCGCACACCAGTCTGTAGGTACGGTCACCTTTGAAATGACCTCCTTTCGTTCCATATCGTCCAGCTGCTTCTTTACGATCCGCAAATGGGGCATCGATACTTCGTACGGGATATGCAACGCTACTGGTTTCGCATCGTCTCGTATCTGTATCGTGTATGGATCTGCGAGCTTGCCTAAACCACAAAAAACATCCGGGTATTCAGATTTAAAATCATGTTTCCCTACAACATCACCAGAAACAGTGTTAACATTGAATACATGATTTACATCACAAGTAACCAATCCTAAAGAAATACAGGCATCCTTGCTTAACAGATTAGTGTTCTGATCAGAAACTATATAAACTTTCTCAACAATGTGTCGGTTGTCAATGCGCATCTTAGCATTGGCATAACCTAATACAGGTAAGTGAGTGTTACCGGGTCCTACAAGTTGCTTGTCGGGTTTAGACAGTTTATGAATGTTACCTCTGAAAGAATCTACACTGCATACAGATACAGCAGCACCTGTATCGAGTTTGAACACACTTACGACCTCGGGACAGTTGTTGAAAGTGATATTTATTCTCACCGACCAGCTGCGATCGTCTACTTTGACTGGCTTGACCTCACCTAGGAAATGTGGTGTCGAAATATTTTCAGCTACTTGAACTTCTGAAACCTTAGATAATTGTCTGCATACCGATTTCCAATGTCCGATCTTCCAGCAGTGGTTACATACAGATTTGATAGCTGGGCATGATGATTTCAGGTGGAAGCCTTTTCCACACCTGTGACAGGCTTTCGGTTTACTGGCTGGATTAGGGTTATAACTAGCAGCACCAGTCGTTATGGGCCTAGCATTCTTGGCAGTCGCTTTCATAGACCTACGGTTTTTCAAATGTTTAACGCTGTCTACTGACGCCGAGGAACCTTCAATGCCAGGTCTCACTACCGTCTGTGCCTGCTTTGCTGATTCATATCTTCTGCAAATGTCTACAGCAGTGTTGAGAGTCAAATCTAATTCTGATTGTAGTTTGTTGCTCAGCGAATCATCAGTAACGCCAACAACCAATCTATCGCGAATGAGTTCTTCTCTCAATGCACCGTAGTTGCAATATTCAGCTTGTCTATACAGCTTATTGATAAATACGTCCATGCCATCGTTGCCTTGAGCAAGCTTGTTGAATTTCGCGCGTTCTACTATCGTATTAGTGCGAACACCAAAATATGTATCGAAAGCATTAATTAGATTGTCGTGTGTATCCTCCGGGATAGCTTTGGCTAAAATAATATCTTCTGCTTGAGGGCCTAACGTGTAAACAAGGGTGTTAATCTGTTCTCTGTCCCTTTGCTCACATAATCTACTTGCCTCCCGATACCTGAGCCATCTGGCTTTCCACCTAGTCCATTGTCCTGGGTCACTGAAGTCAAATTTGTCCGGTGGATTCAGTCTTGGAATTGAGTAATGTTTATGTACCACAGGAGCGGCATCTTCTTCTTCGCTATGCTCACTGTCTCCCATAACATTGCTGAAGACCTCTCGCTGCCACCATGTAGTAAGATTGATTTAGCACGGCCACTAGACTAGATGCGTTCGATAGACTTTCTTATTATTAAGTCATTAACCATCTCGTGTTGTTCTGCCCGGAAGCGAGAGTGAATGATATATTTTTCCACATAACCTAATATATAATCCTACTGTGATAATGCGGATACAATACACGTGTATATGTGAACGAGGGAAGACAACTACTACAACAGAAGTTATTTTTTAAAGATGTGATTGCGTCAAATAGTTTTTTTAGTTAGACTAGTTTCTTTGCGTTCTTTTTTAATTTTTTGTTGTACACCGCTTTTTAGTTAGTTTACTTGCAGTAGTACCTTGTGGAAAAAATATGACTATTGATTACCACAGTAAAAATTGCTCATATATAAATTTTAGTTTATTGTAAAAGAAAGTATATTTTTTGTCTATCATATCAGATTATGTTTGTTGTGTTAGGCGATCTCATTGGCAAGATGTTTGAAGATAAAAATTGATCGCGGTGAAAACGTGCCCAGACTTGCCCAAAATGATGTAACCAGTGATGCAACCTGTCTATCTCTCGTATTTATTAGAGTTGCCCCGATTCTAAGATCGGTATCGGTGCCGATATGGGTGTTCAGTATCTGAATCGGTATCAGCCGATCTTTTCTTAAAAAATCGGAAACTTCATAAACTTTTTACAGGTCAACTATTTAGCAGAAAACCGTATTTTAGCCTACTACACTAATAACAAATCATCAGCTGCAAGTTCCTTCTTTTTACCTAATGAATTCCGAGCCTGTCACACAATATATTTCATGTCTACAGCTTAATAAACATCCACACCACTGAGGAATATTTTGGCTTTAGTCAGGCCGTAATCACAAAGTGCGGTATTTCCCAATTACAGCGATATTATTTATTGCAGCCAATCACGAACAAAAGAACAATCAAGAAACATGAATGCGGTGTAATGTTTCTATTTACTAGCATTACAAAAGTAATTTGAGCAGCCGATGCATAAACCCATAAAGTTATCTATCCGTCTCTTGATCCTGACTATATGATGTATCGTTTGTATCGCATAAATTAACCTCAGGGGCTGATCGGTATTTAGCCTGTCCTCGTCATCTGTGGCAAGTGAACCTTCAGTACTACTGGATACATTGATAGTGGTAGAAAACAAAGACGTCTCGCAGAGATAATTGAATCACTAACGGTAATTAAACGAAACATTTATTTGCTCTAAACAGTACAGGCGCAGCAGTTTGTTCAGCAGTAGAAGAAACTCTTAATTTATCACAGATAAAGCTGCACCACTATCAGTAATTACCTTTATTAATAACGGATTTCAAGAACCATGGACTGTTTTGTTACTAGATGCACGGTATGGCAGTATATGAACGTATATACATGTATGTCTTTTTTCCATAACTACAAACAAATAGTACATAAATATTTATATTTTCTTTGCATTATATTTATATTTGCATAATAAAATTAACAATTATCTATGCAACCCAAAAGATCTGAATCGGTATCTGAATCGGATTATTTTTCAATAAGAATCGGTATATCGAATCGGTATCTGAATCGGCTGGTGAAATTAGAATTGGGGCATCTCTAGTATTTATATCGGCTATTGCGATATTGTCATATTAATTTCCTCTAAATGCTGTGTAAACATCTGAGTACTGACTACCAATTTTACCGGTCTACAGTAATTATGTCAAGCAAATTAAGTAGAATAAGGTCTTTGTATCGGCGCAGTTCTGTCGCCACCCACACCAGAAACTAGTTACTAAGTAAAATAAGTAAGTTGCTTCTTTGAAAAGAAAATGTTTGAATGTATGGCAAAACCAGCTGCATCCCTAGAAAGTCATGTATAGTTAACGTTTTCGAGTCATTATTGGTATCAATTTGTAGAAAAAATTCAGTGTTCACATTTAATTAGTTGATTCAAGTACTAAACAAGTAGTCGAGCTATGCAAAAGTACCTGTCAATACAGCTCTGATTACACTTCATAAATCCATCTATCCTACAAGATTTCAGCACAGGTGGCAATGAGGCTATGATGTATTCAATGTTCGGCAAATCATGTTTTGCATTATCTTCAACAATATTATTTTATTATATAACTATTTTATTATTCAACTAACAAGCCAAAAAAATTTCATCTCGGCATAAAGCTTTTATTAAAAATATTCATCCAAGTCGTGGCCACTCACATAATTTTAGCTCATATAATAGGACAAACTAATCTACTGCAGCAAACTCAAACAAAACATATCATGGTTTGTGCAGCGCACATTCACAGCTCTCTTTCCCATTTATAGCAGTTTCTAGACTCACGGCTGCTCGGCTGGTGGCACTAGATAAACATCCTGTAATCAATAAAACAAATGTAAGAACTACATGTCATTCATAGATATGTCGCTTTAATGCGTATCTACTGAAAGCTTTCAAATTGGGAGTTAGATAGGTTGCGAATGTAATTTTAAAAATGACTAAATGTTTAACAAAAACATAAGTGCGCCAAGCCAACAATTCGAAGCTTTGTTTCTGGGCGCTAAAGATGAGCATTGATCAATCGATTTCCCTCACTTTCTACAAGTGAGAAGTGAACATAAATTCTAATCATGAATCTAATTTACCAGCTAAAACTGCCAAGCCAATTCGAAACATATATTATAGCTAGGGGAAACGATAAAAAAGTTATGAAACGATGATTGATGATAGCGAAAGGTTATAATTTTATTAATCAGTAAATGTGTTCATGAGTACTTAAATTATTACCTTTAGTATATTTAACACTTGTTCATCAATCTAAGCCATTATATTGCTAGATGCTATAGATTAATTAAAAAGCCGTCCATTAATTTAACAATCAACATCATTTATTTTGTAGCAAAAACTCACTGCGCATTCGTATCACGCAGGCGTGCACCGAAAGGTACATAATGGTCTCAAACAGGGAAATATAATCTCAATATAAACACAACAGTATATATATATATATATAGGAGACTCAACGTTAAAAAGAAATTTACCTCCATTCTCCTATCTTCCTCTGCAGCATAACGCTGCTGATGCCTGTCGGCTCGAACCGTACGCTGTCTGCCTCAAACTTTAACCACTTGACGCTCAGAAAACTAGAGCGACCTTCACAGGAGCTGGAAGCATTGTTATAATTCTGTTCTTCGTCAATAAAACGTGTCGATGCAGTAATTCAGTAAATTAACAATGTCAATAAAGTCAGTAAATATCGATGTCTATGTGCGCTCTAGTAATTGAGTAAAACCCTAACTTTGAGATCACAGAGGTGTTCTGCGAGCGATAACATTTAATATGACGTATATAAAAATTTCATGCTGATGATTGGCTAAAGAAGAGATCATATATTTATCGCTGGTGAACTCTTTTCACATGTAACACTCGTTACGACACGAATGAAGCACCCGCTCGAATCTGAGCGTTTTAAAAGATGGCCCTATTCAAATGCCTATATCTCTGGACAGGGTTAGTCTACAAAGACAAAAATCAAATCAAATTGTAGCTGATGTTTTAGCCATTTATTGGTCTTAATTTCAATTGATCAACTTTTTTGACGCAATCACATTATTAAACATGTGTGAATATGACTCCTGACAAGTTTATAATAGATTTTAAAGTGTTTTAGCTAGTTTTAATACATTTCGGACCACTTTTGACCCTCATGCATTTTTCAGTTTGTTGAGATTTTTCTCGAACTAGAAAAATGCGTGAAGGTCAAAGTTGGTCCAAAATGTATTAAAGATGTAGTTGCGTCAAATTTAAGTTGATCTTAAAAGAAAGCATTTTTTTTCTGTATCAGTTGATATGTTGTTTGTTGTGTTACGCGATCGCATTGCCAAGATATTTGAAGATTAAAACCGAAAAAATCTGATCGCCGTAAAAACGCTCAGGCCACCAAAACGTGCCCAGACTTGCCCAAAATGATGTCACGCGTTAGGCAACCTGTCTCTATCTCTCGTATTCACATCGGGTATTTGCGATAAAAGTCTAGTCTTACGCGGCTCTATTGGCATATATCTTATTTTGTATTTGCTCATGTTGGCTAGAATAAAATTTTAAATCCTGCTACAGATGCATTATTATGAATGTTTCAAAGGCCTCAAATAACGAAAATTGAAAATTTGTTCTACTCACTTTCTCCAAATGTTGTGTAAACATTTCGGTACCGACTACCAATTTTACCAGTCTAAGGTAAATCTGTCAAGTCACTTATGTAGAACGCGGTCTTTGTATCAGCACAGTTCAGCAGCTACCCATACTAACGATATATAGCCTCCCATAAGCCCCGCCCACATTATGTCGCTTATCCTTGGGGCGGAGCTGTATATCATTGCCTACACCGTCTACGTACTAGTTTCTTACTAGTAGTATTCTCACCGAATACTACCTAAGTGAAATAAGCAAGCCACGTCTTTGAAAAGAATATAGACAGGGATAGAGTTTTAAGGATGAGAAGTCTGCTGCAAACTGGATTTGAACTCACATTCTCCAGTTTTGCGGACATCCATATACCATATCAAATTCACTACAATATTCTGCAAATCATGTTTTGCATTATCTTCAACAATATTATTTTATTATATAAATTTTACAAGCAAAAATATTTTCATCTCGGCATAAAGCTTTTATTAAAAATATTCATCAAGTCGTGGCCACTCACATAGTATTAGCTGATACAATAAGACAAATTCATTTACTGCAACAAACTCAAACAAAACATCATGGCTTATGCAGCACGCATTCAAGTCTCTCTTTCCCCTTTATGTCAGTTTCCACACTGACAAAGCTTCTTCGGCTGGTGGGACGGCATAAACATTCTGTAATCAGTAAAACAAATGCAAAAAATATGTCATTCATAGATATGTCATTCTAAAGCGTATCTATTGACAGCTTCCAAATTGGGAGTAGGATTGAAAGTTGAATTGGAGATTGCGAGTGTAATTTTAAAAAACGAATAAACATTTAATAAAGGCACAAGTACGCCAAGCCAACGATTCGAAGCTTTGGTTCTGGAGATTAAAGATTTGCAATGATCAATCGATTTTACCCACTTCCTACGAGTGAAAATAATTTGTAATCATGACTCTAATTTACCAAAGAAAATTCGAAAAAAATATTATAGTTAGGTAAAACGGCAGATAAGCTATGAAACGATGATTGGAGATAGCAAAGAATTATCATTTTATTAATTAGTATATGTATTTATAACTATAAAAATATTACATTTACTTAGGTATAGAAGACTCTAAGTTAATTTACCTCCATTCTGTCTTCCTCTGCAGCAAAACGCTGCTGACGCCTGTCAGCTTTGACCATAGGCTGTCTACTCCAATCTTTTACTAAAAGTTGCTCAGATAACTTTGAGTAGCGGTCGCTCGAACTTGAAGCCATTTTAAAACTATGTATAACTTAGTAATTGTTGAAACGCGTTGAATCAGTAACTATGAGAATGAATTCCCTAATTATGAGAATCTTCGAGATCACAGACAACGCGTTTTACGAGTGATAACATTTATTACGGCCTATATAAAAATTTCGCGCGCATGATTGGCTTACGAAGCGACCTCATATTTATTGCTCGTGGTTTCGTTTCAGATACCTTGCTTGTGACGTCACGAAAGAGGCACCCGCTGGAACGTGAGCTTTTTAAAAGAGGGCCTCATTCAAACGCATATATCTCTGGACAGGGTCGGTCTACAAAGACAAAAATGGCATCAAATTGTAGCTGATGTTTTAGCCTTTAATGGGTCTTAATTTCATTAAATTGAATTTTTTGACGCAACTACATCTTTAAAACTAGCTAAAATTGTCAGCAGTCATATTCACACATGCTTGAAAAAAACTTCGACCTGTATTTGCTTAAAAATAATTTAAACTCTGAAAGAAAATCACTGGTTTGTTGAGATATTACTTAAAATGCATCTGGTAAGCCATTGGGAGCAGTTTTATGACGATATGGTATTATTTTAGCCATCACACAATTTTTCATGCATTACGCGATTTACTAGACTCGTAATATAATACTGTATTTAGCTGCCTAAAACATCCAAAAATTTAGTATCTACAATAGGTATGGTATGGCATTTGCGTACTGTAGCAAACCTTAAAAATCATTAATGTTATTCTAGCGAGCAACCTATAACATAAGTGAATATTTTGCCAAGGGCTGTGTGGAGCAACTCCTTGAGGATTCGTTTACCTAGTTTTGTAAAACGCGTGATGCGTGAATCAGCGTGATGAGTAAAAATACTTCTAAATAGCATAAAATCATTTTAAAACATTCATAGATGAGTTTTGGCAGATTTTCAGTTGAGTAAAAAAAATTGCGTGAAAGCTAAAATCATGCCAGATCATCATAAAATTGCTCCCAATGAATTACCAGATGCAATTTAAAGATTGACGCAACAAAATTCACTTTACAGTTATTTGGTATCAAAGGTTCACTATGTCTTGCTCTGCTGTGTTGTAGGTTCAAAATATGTTGAAATGTGATATCAAGCTCTTAGAAGCTAAAAAAACGAACAGTTAATCGCAGCCATCATGAAAACGCTGTAGGTTGGAATCCCTCTCAAAACGGCTCAAATGTGATGTAGTTGAACACGATGTGCTTCTGTTTACACTTTCATGCAACCTCATTCGTCGAAATATTTTCACAAATGTACTTCGCTCATTCAATAAAACCATGTCTATTGTCTTTACGCGTCTATTTCATCATCATTGTAATGCTGTCACTTTCAGCACTGATATCTCAAAACCTAGCCTGTAAATTAGCTTAATTTTTTAACCTTAGCTCGAGGGGTTGCATATCATCTTCTGATAACCATGAAGAGCTTGTTGGTCACCGGTGATGGTCGAAGAATGTTGTAGAAATTGTTCGCGCGTTTGGCCAGAAATTTGGGTCACATGATCAGATTACGACTAGATGATTAGACCAAGCTGAAACGAAACTGTAAAGTTGCGAGCATCTATATTCGGGAGGGTTTTCCGGTAGAACCCGAAGTGTTTGTCATAAACTAGTGCTACGAAACTTTTTACATGGAGCTTTTTATTGGCCTTTCATTTCACACAATAACCTCACGTGACAAAATAATAACCACGTCGAGTTGAGTGCGTCATCAAAATAAAAGGATTCCAATCTACGGCCGTTTTTCAACTTCGTTTTTCTGTTTTTATTTTCTGTTAGTTTTTGAGCTTTTAAGGGCTTTTAATCACATTTCCAGATATTTTGAATCTACAGCGCAGCAGAGTAAAGCATGGTGAACCTTATGATACCAAATAACTGAAATGTAAATTTTTTTCCGAGTCAACCTTTAAAAATGTGTAAAAGTTTCCAGTGATTTCTTTCCCAGTTTAAATTTTTTCCAAGCTAATACAGGTCAAATTTTTTTCAAGCATGTGTGAATATGACTCCTAACAATTTCTAATAGATTTTAAAGTGTTTTTAGCTAGTTTTAATACATTTTGGACCAATTTGGACTTTCACTCATTTTTCTAGTTTGTTGAGATATTACTTGAAATTGCATCTGGTAAGCCACTGAAAGCAATTTTATGGCGATCCGGCATAATTTCAGCCTTCACGCAGTGTCACGCAATTTTTTTTCTCACTGAATATCTCCCGAAACTTCATCTATGGGTGTTTTTGAATGGTTTTATGCTGTGTAGAAGTGGTTTTAATCATCACGCTGATTCATCCATCATGTGTTTTACTAAACTCGGATGTGATTGGCCAGTTTGAACAAGAACGAAATGTTGAGGCATTTCGCTTATAAAAGGCGACCGCTGCAATTTATTAGACAAGTCAGCTGGTGTTTTGCTCTTAAAAGGGAACATAATATTGTTACTGTAATAAAATCGTTTATTTGTTGGAGATATCATTTCTGATCGTTATTAAAAGACGAGCAGCAAGGTCGGACAAAATTACAACAAATAATTGGATAGCAAAATGGTTGATTTCAGCTTCTGCCTGGTGGGTTCGGCAGGCTGTATCGTCAGCAGCGTTGGGTCCAGCGCAGATACGCTAGAAATAAGGGCTGTTTCCACTCGTATGAGTTTTCTTCAGTAGGCTATTGATACAAGGCAATTTTACATCACTATGTGTTCTATTTCAGCTATTATAAGAACATTATTTCTAGTCCATCTACGATGAAAAGCCTATTGTTTGCCAACACCATTGTTGTAAACAATCAAAGCTATTCCATAATCAAAACAAGTTTGGTAACCATTATACACTCCTGCTGCTCTAGTTTCATATTGCTGATTCATGTCTCAGCCACCCATCACCTAAGCATTAAGTGTTGGTTTCATTTCCTTTATGGCAAGAGATATGTTATGCTTTGTCATCATATGCGCATTCATATTCAACTGTCCCCACATGTGCTTTATTTCTGTAAGGATGTCTGCATGGAAAATGTGTGTACAGAACAACCTGAAGCTATAGACTGCCTGAATCAAACAGAACTGAAGTTACTGAACTCTTTATATAGTTAAACATGTCATAAAGCTTCCCCAAATAGTGATCTTGTTTCTATAAAGCTCATGTAATTCATCATCAAGGTAATTGTATGTTGAGCTCCCCATGTGCATCATTGCATTGATGAATTTTCCCTAAAAGCTTTCCTGTAGCTTGCTAAGCAGTGTGTTATGTAATTGATGTTAATATAGAACACCCATTATTTCAAACTTTAATGAAAAAACAACTCTAACAGTTGCTATGTATAAAATTCTCATGAAGCTACCGATATTAAATAAATAATCAATGCCGCTAAACAACTACTCATTATGTTATAAGTTTATGTTGTACAACTTTCATACATTAATTTGCTGTAGGCAACAAATAAGGCCAAGAAGTTTCCTTTTGCTGTTGATGTTGGCTGTGGTACTGGGCATCAATCTACAGTTCCACTAGCGAAATACTTTGACTCAGTGTTGGGGGTAGATATCAGTGAAGAGCAGATATCAGAGGCCAAGAAAAGCAAACATCCGGAGAATGTTAGCTTTAAGTAAGTGGTTAACATATATATGTGGTTGAAAGTGGCTTGACAACTGGTATAATTCAACATGTTATATATACTTTTGCTAGATATGTCAGTAATGCCAGATTGGGATTCAAAGATGCTCTATTTATTATCAGAACTCTTGACTTTGATGTAATAGTTTCCCTAAGTGGTACCGAAAAGATGAAATTGATACTTACCATTTATACTTACCCATACTTACCTTTACTTACATGGTGCCTGTTTGACTTGGGTTTTAACCCCTGATTTACTGCTTATGACTTTGGAAGACGAGGAAAGAGTTTTTCTCATGTTATAATCGTTTATCAAAGATGCAAAACATTCTCTATAATAACCAGGAACTTTCAAGGTGTATACATGGAATGCTACATTTTGTCAAAATATTTCTTTTTTTACATTTTGTTAACATGTTTTCTATGCATGCACTTATTGATAACTTACAATTTATTGATGATATACAATTTAGGCAAGAGATTATCACTCTTATGGGTTTGCTTTAGGGAAAAACAGCCTTTGACATTTTTATTCCTGGAATTTTGCTAACAGGGTGTCAGCAGGGGAAGCACTTCTTGTCGAAAATGAGACTGTATCATTACTTCAAGTAGCAGCTGCAGCACACTGGATGGATTTAGCGAAATTTTATAAAGAAGCTGACAGAGTTTTAACTCCTGGAGGGGTTGTCACGTTATATTGCTATGCAGGCCCAGCTCAAGCCTTGAACCATCCTAAATCTGCTGAAGTCAATCCTATACTCCATGAGGTATTGCTAACAATAACAATGACAGTTAAATTTATTCAAGGGACAGATTTTATACCATTTTCCTCACATTGCAATTGCTTATACAATATAGTAGTATTCTTTTGCCTTGGTGTGTGACTATTATTTGGGTTTGTGAATGAAAACATCTTCTGTTTGAAAACAAAGTGTTTGAAACTTAGCAGCTATTTTCTTAAAGGTAGAACTTGTTTAAACCTGAGTCTTTGAAAAGTACTTCAAAAGATGAACTAAAAAAATAGCTCCTTCAATGAACTGGAAATAGCATTTAGAAGTACTGTATTTGATGGTCTATAAGATACACTTTTTTATCAAAAATGGCGTAAAAAGTCTCCGTGTCTTATGTACATGATAAGTATTTTAGTTAAAATGCTACTTAAAATATTACACAGATGCTTTAGCCAAGACTAACGTTCATTTAGTTACATTATTTGTAAAGTTTATTAACTGGATTTCGCCGTTGGGATTATGGATGCAAGAAACAAGAAGCAAAGTTACACTACTCGCTACACACTTTACGTTATAAAATGTGCTTAAGGACACGGAAATAGAGCAGCAGGAAATTATCTTGAGCCTCCTACCAAAAAGACTTGTATGATCTTGGCGGCTACAAAAAATAAACTACAAGAAGTGAAGAAGAACATAGCCTTCAATTTTTAATTCCGCACTCGCCTGCCTAGAGGAGGAAATAAAAAAGTGGGTGGTAGATGAAAGAAACTCTGGCAGGTGTGTATCTACAAAAATAATAAGGAACGAAGCCAGGAAATTTGCTCATGAACATGGGATTGAGAAGTTTAAAGGCACAGAAGGGTGGTGTTACTACTTTATGAAAAGAGGTTTGTTAATGCGAACAAAAACATCGATTGGACGAAAAATGCCAGTCGATTATAATGACAAAATTGTCAATTCTCATAAATTTGTTATAGCTGCTTGAAAAAATATCCCTTAAAACTGGACCAGATTGGAAATATAGATGAGGTTCCATTAACATTTGATGTGCCATCGTATAAAACTGAGTGCGAAGAGAGCAAAGACTTGCAGCGAAAACGACAGGCGATAAAAAGACACATACGATTGTTCTTTCATGTTGCACCGATGGAACAAAACTGCCTCCTTTTTGTATTTTTAAAAGGAAAATTTTCCCTAAAGAAAAAATTGCAAAAGGTGTTCATTGTCGTCCTAAAGAATAGATGAAGATAACCTGAAAATATGGTTATGAAATGTATGGGTGAAACATCCGGGTAGATTATTAAAGGATCATGCCACGAAAGGAAAGTGGTGAAAATATGGACTGATAAAGCAGTCACTCCTAGGGAGTTAACGGGTCAACTACAACCTTCAGATGTATTCCTTAATAGGTCATTCAAGCAAAGCATGAAGGAGCTTTGGAACGATCGGATGACAATGCCAAATCACGATCTCACACCAACAGGAAGGATGAAAAAACCGAGCATTGCAGAAGCTGGTGAAAGGGTGAAACAAGTTTGGGATAACGTCAGACCTGAAATGGTTGGAAAATCTTTTGGGAAATAAAGTCTCGGCAATGCTCTTGATGGAACAGAGGATGACGCATAGGGTTATTTCAAGACGATGATGATGAAGATGGCCAATTACAGTGTTCTGGTTACGACGGACGAATTTTCTGGACATAAAAACGAGAAACATTTGTTGACCTAGTTTTCTGTTTCTATTCACTTATGATGTCTTATGTTTTGTTATTTGGTTTTCCGAAGAGTTTTTGTATAAATCGTGTTTTCTCCTGCCAGAAGTAGTTTCCATAATCGTCCGGAGTGAATAGCTAAATTCTATGATCCTGTTATAACCTACTAAAATATATATAAAAAAAATTCCTTCAAAGTCCTTCTGAAATTGAAAGTGTGTCCTATGCAAAAATGTGTCTTATAGTCCATCAAATACGACATTTAAAAATAACGCAATAGTTTAACAATATTGCAATAATTTAAAATAATGCAATATTTGAAAATAACTCTGGACATTTACTAATTGGCTGCAATTTACAAAACTTCCAAAAATTGTCAAATTAAATCTTAACAATAACAAGTTCAAGTTAAACTAAAGAGATGTTAACTTTATACTGTTAAGAAGTGTTATAAAATACATCTATAGGTTGCTGTGTATTATTGTTATCATTTTATTGATGAAATTGTCAAAGCCATGTAATCTTATTGGTTTTATGACCTTACTGACAGCTTTTTGGTTATGTTACTTATTGTTATTTGTTTTTTTAGTTAATGTTAACTTTTTTCTAGCTAAATCGACCTAAATTTTTTTCGTTTGCCGTTTTTTTAGTTGCATAAAGTTATAGTTATAGTTTATACTTGATTAATTACCTAAGCATCTCAAGGTTAAAATATGCTTAGCCGGTTTTCTTTTTATAATAAAAGCTGTATGAATCACTGTTTTGAACCTTCGAGTATCATATACTATTCAGCCTGCTAACTCTTTACAGATATTTGAGAGACATGTGGAGAGAGGCTTTTGTGTCCCTGCCAATGACATGGTGAGACGTCGTTACACAGATGAATGCTTTCAAATTCCTTATAGTGATAAAACGAGGTGACTAAACATTATTTCAATTGGTTTTAATGGATTAACATTGTGGTTTTTACTGTCTTACATTGAAATCACATATGAATAGAAAGATTAACACATTAACATAGTAATGTAATACAGCGGAATTATTACTTATAAAATACTCCGCTTGCGAAATTTTCAAGCTACAAAACATCTTTTCGTTGAAAGATTTCTTCGGCTTTCGAAAGATGTTTGTAGATACAAAAGACCAAAAGGCCTTTCATTGCTTGACCTGTTTGCTTTCTTTGTTTGAAAAGCAAAATGGTAAAAAATATTGCAATATTATTGTGTGTATTCTTTAAATTTACCATGTATGCTTTGTTAGTAAATGTGCTCCTTTTGTACACCACTTTTTCTCTCTTTTGCCAACTGTTGGCTGCCTCTTTTCGCTGATGTATAGTTTGGAGTTATCATATATCACATCCAGAGTGGGAAAACTTTAATTTTTAGCAATTCAAGTTTTGTGTTTTCTATATGATAGTTTTTAGTTAGTAAGTATAAAGCTTTATACTTGCATGCTTGAAACATTTATTCTGAGCAAAACAAAATCACGAAAACAGCACAACATTCACATCGTCTGACCGCCATCTTCCTACTTCCGCGGTCTTCACTCTGCCTCATTCTGAGGGCCAAAGATATACAAACCAATGTACCGTTCATAGTTTTTATTCATTATTTCTCCATTTCTTTCTTTTTCCATGTGTACTTTTTGCATTTACTAATTAGTAATATAATTCTAACGTGTGTTTATTACGTTTTGATTATTGAATGTATTTATAACTAGGTGAATGGCCGTCATTGCACAGTTAATAGAAAACAGCTTATAAACTGTGACTGGTAATAGAGTGGCCAATGGTTAAAATGCTATTAACACAGCATCGTTATGTGTATTGAATTCATCATGCTAAGTTTATCGTTTAAATCAATAGCGCAAATTTATTATACTGTTGAACTTTGGCTTATGATCACTGATACATAGGAAGTTTTTATTGGTCGACAAAAAGAACCTTAGCAAATATTTATCTGGAAATAATTTCCAACATACAGCGTCTGAAATGTTTTAAAACATAACAATTTTGTAAGTAAAAGTAAAGAAAATAGTAGAAATTACAATAAAACCAAAATAGTAAAATATATGTACCAAGTTAATTTAAGCTATACTCAGTTGACCCTCATTAAAATGCACCTGATTAGGTTAGTCTGGATATCGGATAAGTGGACAAATTTAGGCATAGCTGTTGCAAAAGAAAGACAGTTGTGTTCAATTGATAAGCAGTCAGTTTATAATGATTGTTAGTAAAAATTATTAAATGTAACAAATATTTGTTTATTTGAGAAACACTAATCTTTTTGAGCGTTTAAGAGCTTGTAATCACATTTCCACATATTTTGCACCTACAACACAGCAGAGTAAGACATAGTGGATCTTTTGATACCAAATAACTGTAATGTGAATTTTGTTGCAAGTCAACCTTTAATGTGATATTACCTGTACACAGTGGACGCTCCTAGAGTGTAAGTAATTCGTTCCGAGTATGTTTACTTTATACGAACAGTAAAATACATTTTAATTGCCTAATCCGTTTCTAAATCTTTCCGAACCCACCCCTACGCTCCTTAAAAAACTAAACTTAACATTTTATGTAATGAATACAGTAACTGTGGTATTATTGGTTAGTGTCTACAACTTTTCTTTTTTTATGTCTGGCACTTGGTTTAGGGTCCATGATTACGGTAATTTTATGATAAGTTAAGGGAAGCCCACACCTTCAATGTTAATTTAAATTGATTTTCTTATTTTTTCAATACAGCAAGATCTATGCAGCTAAGAAAAAATTGTATATGGCTAAAATACAAAGCCAAACAGTCACAACTTTCTAGTTTAGCCAACTCCATCTTCACTGCACATTAATGAAAAGTTGAGACAAGATTGTCTTACAAGTTTATAGATTTGTGTCGTGATTGAGACAATTGTGGCCCAAACATGTTGACTTGTTTCAGGATAGACAACATTCCACATCCCATTACAAACACTGTTGAAGATTATGTGAAATTTTGTAAAACCTTGTCATCATTTCGAAGGATGGAAGAGGCAGAGCCTGATTTGACTAAACAGTGGATAGAGGATGCTACATCCAGGTTCCTATGATTCTATGTTCTTAATCAGAGTCCATTGAAAGATTTTAGTTTAAACGCTGGTGATTTTTCAGTCAGCATGCATAAAACGCAACGATACGATTCTTTCCCGTTGTTTTGCTGCCATTCATGCCGAAGGTCAGATTGTTTGACTGACGAAACATGTTTGGCTGGCCATACTGCATTCACAACTGTCCATTCCTGCATGATTAACAGAAATCATTTTACAAGCCCATGAAGAATCATTACGTAATTTCTATATTATTTTTTATGATTGTTTTATTTTTGGAATGATTTTTAACTGATTCAAAAACGTCATACATGAATTCAGCAAAGTTTGAGAACCGGGGGTTCTTAAACGTAGCTTGGTAGCTAAATTTTCCATTAGCTGTCAGGCTTCACAAATTTATTTCGTAGAGGCTTACTCTAATGCTCTTTAAAGGTTGACTTGCAACAAAATTCACATTACAGTTATTTGATATGAAAAGATTCACCATGTCTTACTCTGTTGTGTTGTAAGTGCAAAATAAGTGGAAAGGTGATTACAAGCTCTTAAAAGCTCAAAAACAAACAGAAAATTGCAGCCACGCGAGACCGCCGTAGTTTGGATTCTCTTTCCAAAACGGCTCAAATGTGATGTAATTGTGAGAGATGGTTTCTGTTTACACTTTCATGCAACCTTATTCGTCGAAATATTTTCACAAATATACTTCACGCATTCAATAAAACTATGTCTATTGTTCTTACACGTCTGTTTTATCGTCATTTTAATGCTGTCACTTTTAGCAGTGATATCTTATAACTTACCATAAAAATTCGTTTAATTTTTTAGCCTCAGTTTGAAGGAGTACATATCATTGTCTGATAATCATGATGAACCTGTTGGTAACTTGTGATAATCGAAAAGTGCTGCAGAAATTACTTGCGAAGTATTTGGTCACATGATTAGGTTACGACTTGCCGATTAGACCAAACCGAAACCAAACTGTAAAGTAGCGAGCATCTATATTTGATACAGGGTCTTCGGTAAAACCCGAAGTGTTTGTCATAAACTAGTACTACAATAAGTTTTATATTGAGCTTTTTATTGGCCTTTCAATTCACGTGAGAACATCACGTGACAAGACAATAACCAAATTTCATGGCTACGTCATCGAAGTAAAGAGATTCCGATCTACGGCGGCTTTTCGTTTTTGAGCTTTTAAGAGCTTGTGATCACATTTCCACATATTTGACACCTACAACACAACAGAGTAAGACATGGTGAATCTTTTGATACCAAATAACTGTAATGTGAATTTTATTGCAAGTCAACCTTTAAGTAACTGTGAAATTTTTAAATTTTTGAAAGAATGAGTGTCGGGATGTTATGGAGTTCCTTATTTTCCATCGTCCATACTTCATATGATTTATTTTGGGTTATGGCAGTTTATGAGAAGTTAGCTAGGTGCATAATAACGGTGGGTGGAAAAGGTCATAGTTGAAGGTCAAAGAACAACAGCTCTAAAACAATTGCTGTGTCTATAGATGTGGCTATAACTACATCCAAATGAAATTTTGTTTCTTATCAAGGCTATTAATTTTGGCAGTTTTATTAGTTGCGGTAAAATATCTGATCTGGCTGCATGTAAACTCAAAATTTACAGCCCTATACATGAAATAAAATTTGTTGTTTTCACAGAGTTTTTACCGAGAGAAGTGTACATGACACCTTCAAGTGTTCACTGGCACAATGATGAGTTTTTTTTTTGTGCATACTTTTTTGCTGTATATAGTAACTTAGAGAAATCCATTTGCTGGATGGTGTTTTGTATAAATTTATAGGGATACTCAGAATTGGCTTGAAAAGTAAGAGCATTGCTGTCATAAACCAATAATATTCCTCTGAAGAGCTCTACACTCTACAGTGATGTTTTGATATCGTTGCAGATTGTTGAATGCGCTGGAAACCACTGACATGTCCAGGCAATTTACCGTTTATCTTCAAGTGCACATGTTACTTGGCCGGAAGCCACACCAACCCAAGTGAATGGAACATTCTTACAAGAATTAAATCCATCTGCATGAACTTGCATAATATAGTAATGTTGACAATATATTTTTATATTCTGTCTAATCAGAGAATATTGCAATCCATCCATAAATCCATGACAACTGTGATACTCATGTTTAGTAAATAATCTTCTATTGGAAGAAGTTTGTAAATGAACTAGTAATAGAAAGAGAGGTAATGGAATCATTGATTTTATGAGAAATAGTGGCATTTGTGTGCCATGTAGAGCCAGGTATATTTACACTTAATGGGCTAATGTTCAAAATGGTTCTTTATGTAAAATGTACCTTTTTGTTCTGTGTATTTGGAGAGGTTTACAAACTGTTTACATATCGGCCTGTGACAACGCAACACAGGTACCCATATTTAGTAGATAATATTAACTATCCAAGAAACAAGATCATAAATTATTCAATAATAAAAGCTGAGATATTGGTTCATAATGTTCAATGGTGTATAATATTAGTGGCTAGCATACAATCAGTAGGTCAATGGTTGGAATCACTGAACTGTTGATGGTGCTAGGAAGGGTATTCAGCCACAAGTGCTTCAGTGTCAAACCTCAAGCGCAGATGGAAGCAATATATTCCATTCCAGGATATACCAGTTGCAGTGGTGTGCCTTGAATGGGAAAGCCGAAAGAAGAAGAAACTGAGATATGGGAATCATTAATTCATGAACAAGGTAGGTATAGGTTTTTTAAGCAAAATCAAGGAGTCGCCTATCAATTTAAATCTGCTCCACTGTTACGAGTGTTATCATTGTTGCCACTTGTAGTATGTAGAAACCTTCAAGATTAGCCAAATTCTGCAGCTTCATTAATACTTCAAATTTAGCACGACGAAACTCTTGGTTATCCAACATGTGATAAGCATAGGTGATAACTGGTTGCATCACATCTTAAACTTGGCAGTGTAAGTAATTGGGGCAGTAATTGTAATATGAACCTGCGTGTGCTGACTCATGCACCAGTCAGCCACATGGCTGTGCTAACAGGGCAATATTACAACTATATAGTATTTTAATATTTAATCTATATAACTCTCAGAGTTTGCCTGTTCAGCTATAGCAATAAAGTCTTAGCTACAAAAATCATCTTCGTACTAGATTTGAACTCGCGACATTCAAATCGCGAGTTCACTAACACGCGTGTAACCACAAGGTTAAGCTGTTCTTATCATTCCCATCGTTACATATTCTCCATATTCTTCTCGCGATTGCACACGCCAAATCTGCCCGTGCAAAAAAGAGATGTGATGAAGTCAATTCCTTAACTGTTCGCAGTTATTTCGTAGAAAAACTGCAGACTACATGAGGGTAGGTATAGTCTAAAATATCCCATGTTAGTATCGCTGCCAAGTAAACACTGATTTTTATTTGATAGGCACACTCTTTCTAAAACTCTTGAGAACACCATTCAACGTACCACAACTTGGTATGTTTGATTGACTATTCTTTTTAATTCAATAATAAAAAGAAATTATCCATCACAATCTAATGCTCTTGAAGTTTTCCATTAATAAAAACAGTAGAAAAGTTGATGTTATCGAAATGAAAACCAAATGCAATCAATTTACGTATTTTCATGTGAACCAAAGGTTGCCTGCCGATGGTACGCGTTGCATGATCATAAATTGTTTGAAAAATTTTCAAATAGTGTTAGTATTAGCAGAGCGCTAGTAGAGCAGATATTGTTATTTAAATGTCATATAAGGATTAGGTAGTATTAGGAGTATTGGGGAGTATAAAAAGAAGTTGAACAAAAGGTAGCTTTTTCTTCATCTTTACTTCAACTTCATGTGAGTTCTTTCATTCACACAACAACAGTCTTGAGCCATCCAAAGGGAAGCGACCAAGCAAACAGCTGCCATTACATATAATCCAGACTGGAGTCTTTAATGTGTACTACGAGCTTTGGAATAGAGGCCCTTACTCTCGTAGTAGCCATGGTTGTGTTGTATAGATTTTGAGCTAGTTTGGTTAGCAAATGGGTAATGATCTCAGAAAGTGGGGTAAAGTAGGAAATTATTAAAACTTAGATAGTTGCTGAGCTAAACAGAGAAAAATCTACATATATCCTAACAAAAAAGTTTGTTTCTATGTTGGTTATAACTCATTTTATAGTCGAAAGTCTACATACATTTTTTTAAAATGGCTGACAAACAAAGCCGTAAACATTGCGTTTGATGTTTGAGTGACTTAATTATTTGTTTACAATTAGAATCGCTATAGCAACCACCGCTAAATTTAGCTCTAATTCCACAAATATCTAGATTCTAGAAAAGAAATTTATGCTGGATCTAAATATTTACATGTGAATTAGAAAGTTGTAATTGTTATATGTCTATGAATAATATTAGCTACAAGTTGATAACCAGATTTATTGGTTACTAAAAATTCGATTTGTTATTGCACAAGAATATGGTAACATATAACATTTAATTTGTAATATTTGTATTTAATATCAAGTTAAAATAGCACAGAGGGTTGAATGGCTGTTTATAATCAAATCAATGAGGAAAAGGAAGCAGTGCTGAAGAAACAGGAAGCACATCTGGCAGTTGCCTCCCAGGCTAGATTATATTACAGAATTATGGTAGCCATATCTAAATCAGAAAAATGCATGCACATTTCAATTGATATGGCACAACAGGTGCATTATTCATCAAACTTATTACAGCTAAAACCTGTATACTACAAGACACCAAGAAAGTGCGCAATATTTGGATTCACAGATGAATCTCTATCGCGCCAGATAAACTACTTAGTTGGTGAGGGAGTTAGCGTAGGCAAAGGGTGCAACAGTGTAATATCGTATCTACATCACTACTGGGAAATAAAACAGTCTGCAAATCTAAAAATTTACTGCTCGTACATGCAGATAATTGCGCAGGATCAAATAAAAACAATTACATGCTGATGCACCTGTTTTGAAGAGTGGCTAAAGGTTTTCGTCAAATGGTTGAGGTAAATTTCATGATAGCGGAACACACAAGGTTTTGGCCTGATATCATTATGAGAATATTCAAAAGAAGATACGGGAAAGAGTTTGTTTTGTCATTGGATGAAACCAAAGAATGTATTGAGAGATCTTCTTCTCTTAATTTGGGAGTCGTTGACTCACAGTATGGAAAAGTCCTTATGCCCACATATGACTGGAGCTCATACCTGCCGACTACAGAATAATTGTAAGAATCAAATCAACACATCAGTTTATATTTGATAGTAAATCACCAGAAAATGTAACAATTAGACATTTCACTACAACGGATTGGGAATGGTTCAGTTTATTATCGAATGCAGATGATCTGCTTCAAGTAGTTATGGCAAATAGCTCATAGGTAAAGTCTGATCTTGATTATTGACTGTTTTAATCAATTTATCTTGTTGATTAATGTACACATAACTGAGATCTTACAGTTGACCTTTCCAGATGCTGCAATTTAAAACTACGGTTTCAAAGGAAATGAAATTCCTAAGGTAAAGAATGTCAAGCGGTTTTCCCATAACCTTACGTTTATTTTAAGAACAATAAACATATAATTGTTATCCCTTTTGACTAAATTATAAAAATAGAAACGTAAATGTTTGAGACTTATAATATAGTCACCATCTTTTACTCTCGATAATCGACTTTTAGGTTTGCTCTGCTGACACGTCTGTCTGCCATGATGAAGCTGTATTGAAAGAGTGAAGATTATGAGTGAATACTCGTCCTTTTGTATTGATTTAGCATTAGCATTTAGTGTCTAGAAGTAAAACTATGTTTCAGGTCTTTGGTTGTGGATCTTGTAGTTCTGGGGCTTTCTAAGTACTTCTTGTTGATTTCAGTCAACGGAGATCTCAACATGTGTAATCTCTAATCATAATACCAGGTTTGGTGTATATTGGTACCAGATGCGAACCTTGATATCGCGTGACACAAGTCGTTATAATCTGAATTATAGTTACGATCTTCTGGTGATTATCTGAGATTTCCTTATGTCGATTTCTCAATGTCCTAGTAGTACAATAGGTAGCTTGAATCTGGAAGTATGCTTGTAATGGCATCTTCGGAGTTTGTAGATGCTGTAACTGTGGCAATCTGCTACCAAATTTGCAATGGTACTGTCACTTTTTATTCACTTTGTGGCTAAATATTTGTACATTGCATGATATAGTAAAGTTGTACATACCATGTTTATGCTAGCCAGCTAAACCTACCTCTTATTCTGCTTTGTGTGAGTCTATTGTATTCATATATTATTATTACATAGTATTGTTGTCTCAGTTGCCTTTGCACTAAATTGATCTCTGTGTCTTTGTTATCACTTGTAGCCACATTGTCTCACAATTCAATGTTGGATTATTTTCCGTGTGTTTAGCTCATTATCTTGCTTACTGGTGGATATGTGAAATTCATTCGAATACAAGCAGTCATTGCCGAAAGTTTATACTAAAGTTTACTTATCACAATTTTATGTCTATCTGTTAGTACATGGCAGGTATCAGATTTAACAGCAGTCTTAACTCTTGCTTTTCTAAACATGCAATTGTTTCTTCATAATCATCTTCGGCATCAATTGAACATGGAAAATCATCTAAATCTTAGCCGTTCCTTTCATCAGATAATTCTGCGTCTGTTACATTGCCAATGTACTCTTCGAACGTACCAATTCATATAATCATTTATTATCAATCGTGTCAATGTAAAAACGCTCGTTTGACCTATGCGACGCCATGTTTTATTATTTCGGTTTGCATAGCAATGACGGTCAGATATAAAAAAGATAACGATTTGTGAGTTTCTAGACCGCAGTTCCTAACTCGGTTTGAAAACTGTGTAGCTGTGTTGGCGATTATATGTAATCAGTAGTACCATTGACGTAAGAAAATAGTTTTGTATAGTTTTTAAAAGAAACCTTTGACATCAGTGTTAAACGTCCTGCTCTAGCGGGCAATATTTGTTTCTTTTTTGCATTTTTAATGCGAGCGGCATCGTGGGCCAGCATCGTGCTGCACGCTTGCAGTCAAAACTCTTCTTCTTGTAAATTAAGAATGATTACTGGCATTAAAGAATGGTTACTGGTGTTTTGCTGGTGCTGGAAATGTCTAGATTTATTCTAGATACTAGAAATATAAGGTATACATATAAAAGAGTGATAAAAACATAATACATTGAAAAAATACCAAAAAGGTTTACTGTTCTTAATAAAATGTTACGCTGCTAAAAATAGATCCTAGACAGATGTTTTATAAGCAACTATGTTCTTGATGACAGTTTGTGTGGCAACAGTGTCTTCTAGTGCAGTCTGTTAAATTTCTAATTGTAATTTTCCTTCGAAATATTGGATCAAGTTTTAGATTTTATTTTAATTATTTTAGGTGGTAGATGTTGGCATAGAACTGGCGATTTCCAAGTCGAAATCAACAATCAAGGTATGTCTTTCTGAGGTTGTGATCTAAAGTTGATGTGACGTGATGCTGTCAAAGTATCTCTATTTCATTTAATCAGCGGTAAAAGTTCATCATGGGATTAATTTTATCATAATTTTTGCTACATCAACAAAATATATATTTTATAAACTTATTATGCAACGCTTAACGGAGCAGAAAAGATTTTGCCATATTGTATTATTCGTTAACTTTTTTATCTTTATCAAATGTTTATTTTCAGTTTCATGCTCTACTGATCCATGATAGTCTCACTAACGCATTAGACCAGCCTGCTGACATTATTATAGTACCAAGACATGATTCTGAGCGAAGTCATTACTCCCTAATGGTTAGTATTCTTATGCTGCACTTTTATACTAAAAGACTATGTCAAGATATTAATTTTGAGAACAATTAGTGTTGCATGGCTGTGCATAGTTATTATAATTGTTTTAAAAATTTAAAACAGCACATCTTTTATATAGCATGTAACTTGAATAAGGTAACTGTTTTGTAGACACGGAAATACTTGCTCTGCGTGTATCTATAACATGCAACTTGCATTAGCTTGCATAGCTTTATATACAAGTTGTATACGGTACTCTGTTTGCAGCTGGTAGATAGGAAACTTTGAAAAATTCATTCAATGGACTCTCTTTCTTACAAAGGACAACAGACCATTGAAAAAAGGTGAGCATGAAATTCTTCACTAGGTTTGTCGGTAAATCTTACAAAAAGCAACAGTTATTGCCTTTGCATTCTAGCATAAATGGTTTAATCCAAAAGCTCACTGTTAGCAACAATATTTACAGGAAGCTTGTTTCTGTTGATGAGAGGTTTGCTGATTATGCTGTGACAGATAGTGACAACATGCTGTGACGGCTATGCAACAGAAAGATTGTGTAAGCTGTGGACTGTATGTTACCAAGGTGAAGCTGTGGACTGTATGTTATCAAGGTGAGTGACACTCTCATTCGTAGAGGTCTCAAGACTTCAACAATTATTAGTAGGAAACGTCTGGTTGGATTATTTATCTACACATTAACTATTACTAAGGAACCTAGTCCTATTCTGTCAATTTTCACTGTTAACCACAATTTTTTTTCACCAAAATTAGTGTGATTCCTTGTAGGGGGTTATGCAATAATCTTGAACTTTCTAGATATTCGGCACATTTTTGTTGTTGTAAACTTACTAAAGAATAATTCTAAGAATCTCCATTTTTATAATGTTATTAATATTTTCAGCATGCGCAACGATATGTTGAATCGTTTGAGCTAGAAAATAGAAAAGATGGTGATATGTCTTTAAATCCTTCCACATACCGTAAAGAATTATTGGCAAGTATAAAGGTATGTGAAACAATAACTATTCCCAGCAGATTTAGCACATCTGTATATCTTGTATGTAAATAGATGTTAAGATACTTCCTCACTTATTTGGTTTAATTTTCTCAACCTGAACTAACAACTTTTTAACATTTCTGCATTGAATTTCATTTTTAACCAGTTGTCTTTATTTATGTTAGGAAGATGGTCGAGCATTGGCGGATATCAAGCTCTCTATTGAAGCAGGTAGGTTGAAGATGTAAGTCACATTCAGGCTAACAAGTTTTATATTTGTATCATAATAATACATAAAAATTATTTTACTGTGTTCACCAATCTAGAGCATGAGAATACTATTCTGATATCTTTAAATAGTATAGTGTTGGTATCTATGGACATTACCTGCTTTATATATATCTAATGCATGTTCTTAACCCTTTGGCTACGGCGCTTACGGGCGGGAAAATACCACCGTACGGAGGCAATTACTAGGGCGATTTGAGCCTTCGGCATGACTGCATAAAAACTGCAGTAACTTACATCACTATTCTGATAGTTACATAAATTAATATGCATAGGAAAGCTGAGAAATTTCTCTACAAGCTGATATTTTTCTATGCAGATAGCTTGCAAATGCTTTCCAGCAAAAGTCTCAATTTGTTGAAGCTATTAATTTTTTTTATACACCATTTTCAATTGTATTTTCCTAATTGATAAAGGTAATTGGCAATGTTGTATAAATAATACATGCACGGATTCATAGGTTCTCAACAATTTGCAAAAAAAATTGGTCGTCAAAGAGCATTGAAAGTGGAGTTATGAGCTCCGATGCATTGCGGGAGCACCACTCGAAATTCTCAGTGCGTGACCCAAAAGACCAGCGAAAAATGGAGGCCTGACAATGTCGCCTAAACTTCGCTATAACGTACATGCAAATTGGAATAGAGCTATAAATGAATATGCATTTGAAAGCTTAGAAATTTCTCAACAGGCAGCCATTTATTCCCTGTAGATCGTCCCTGCAAAGTTATTCGTCTGTGAATATTTCTATCAACATTGTGATGTGTCAATGTTGCCACCTTTCTATCATAAAACATCGATAACAAATACATTTTTGGAAGCAATAACTCTGTGAAAATGGTTTATGATAAGCATCTGCACAGTGTCATATGTTTGCAAGAGTTTGCAAAGAAACTGGTTGTCCAAGTCATCCTTTCCAAGCCAGCAAGCTTTCATCTATAGATATGAATTTACCAGGCAGTGAAACAGAATATAACCGGTCGCATATCATGGCAAAAAGATCTTCTAACTTGAAAAATCTATTGCTAGCAGGCTGTTCAAAATTGTCAGCAAAATGCACAGTAGAAAGTAAACTTGCTTCTATTTTTCTTTCTATTTTTAATTTTATTAAAAATCAGCGTAGATAATAAAGGATTGTGGACCAGTAAGACAACAGAGTAGGCTTTTTAAAAATACTTATATGCAAAACTAAATAAATAACTCGCCAAATATCTTTACCATCAACAGGCTCCGAAGCATCGCAATGTTTTTGGAGGCCATGTTTATTCGTTTCGTTAAATATAACATTTATAATGGCCGATGTTATAAAAAGCTTTAAATATTAAAAATACTTACCTGTTTAAAAATTCGAACTTACTCCTGCCAAGCTGTCAGCAAAATGTAATTTTTTTGTTTTAAGTCAGCTCCTCTTTGAAATCCGTAAATACTCCCGGTTTCATCGCCGGCCGTTTCACTCTCACTTTTGCAATCCAATTCACCCTGTTGATCTTATTTTTCACTTTCATCGTCTACCCCACATTATTCCAACCTGGTATCCTTTTCTTCATTTCCAAACCAGTCGATGTCTTTCTCTAAACAAACTTTTTTAGCAGAGCTTGAACAACCGCGTGTGTTCATGATGAATAGATTTCCATAAAAGAACACATCTTTGCAAAGTGTATTGCTTGCACATGCGTATTAGGTATTATTTATAACCTCAAAACAGTATTACAAAGCCGACGGAAATTGATCAAATTACTCATTTTAATGCTGTTTTTTTAATAAATAATATATTTTAAAAAAGGTCTATCGAAGGCCGAATTATTTCGAGATCCGTACGCTGAGACAATGCTCGTATTCCGGGCTTTTATGGATTTTGGAAGCAAAGGGTTAACTAGATCAAAACTTTGTGGAGTAGTCTGTAATGTTTTCTATTTATTTATTTGTGTAATAGCCAAGGAAGAATCCACCAGAGTTGGAGCAGTGAAGTGTTTCACGACAACAGAAGATCATGAAGCTACCAACTGGAATGGCAAGGAGCTTACAGAAAACCCTGTGGAATTTTCTGCTGTCTCACTAGATGCTCAGCTTATGTATTATAAAATCAAGTACCTGAAGCGCTATAAAACACACCATACTAGTTATGGTGTATTTAATGTAGTTCCAGCCGAAGATTACGAACATTGTCGACAGGAGCATATATCTGGAACATATTATGGTATTCAGATGGTAAATGAGACCATTTTATATTATCTTAAAGAGAGTAGCTCTGACTATCCGGTCATTAGTCGGCAACTTATTAGACTGAGTCCAGCTGTACTAGAAGCTTACGAGTCATGGTGTAAGAAGTTGACTCCAAAAGATGACAATAGTAGGCCATCTCCAGCATATTATGGTATGGAAAAATCCATTACGCATAGCTAAACATATGCTTTCCTGTTATGCTTTCCAATGTACACATGTATGCGGATAACTGGCATATCTTCAATATGTTTTAAAACAAAATTTTATTGTTTGTTCACACTGGACTATTATAGTGTATTACCTTTTATTTGATGCCCTGATCCAGTAGTAACTACTGTTTTATTAACTTTTATGTTGCATACATTTATATAGTTTAGCCATCCTGTATTTCTAGTCAGTTTGTTTGCATTAGTGGAATATGCATCAAGGCAGTGTGTACTCAGCTGTACTCAGTGTATACTTTTTCTTTACACAATTTTGCAACTTGGTGTATTCAACTTTTTCAATGGTTTTTCTATTTGGTACATATTATATTTCGTTGAGAAATGCTATGTAAATCTAAATAGTATATAACTTTTACATACAACATACAATGATAATACCTTCTCATAACTCTAAGCTTTAGTTTGTATAATGTCATAAAACTTTTATGTAGCCAGTCTAATACTTGCTCTTCAAGTCCATGAAGTTGAAATAAGATAACTGTTTTGTAGCCAGGCTAATAATTGCTGAAAAGTTAGGTTTTAACATGTATTTAATAGAAATATAACTGTTTTGTAGCTAGGCTAATATTTGCTGAAAAGTCAGGTTCTAACATGTATTTTATAGAAATATAACTGTTTTGTAGCCAGGCTAATATTTGCTGAAAAGTTAGGTTTTAACATGTATTTAATAGAAATATAACTGTTTTGTAGCTAGGCTAATATTTGCTGAAAAGTCAGGTTCTAACATGTATTTTATAGAAATATAACTGTTTTGTAGCCAGGCTAATATTTGCTGAAAAGTTAGGTTTTAACATGTATTTAATAGAAATATAACTGTTTTGTAGCTAGGCTAATATTTGCTGAAAAGTCAGGTTCTAACATGTATTTAATAAAAATATAACTGTTTTGTAGCTAGGCTAATATTTGCTGAAAAGTCAGGTTCTAACATGTATTTAATAAAAATATAACTGTTTTGTAGCTAGGCTAATATTTGCTGAGAAGTCAGGTTCCAATATGTATTTAATAGAAATATAACTGTTTTGTAGCTGGGCTAATATTTGCTGAAAAGTCAGGTTCTAACGTGTATTAAATAGAAATATAACTGTTTTGTAGCCAGGCTAATATTTGCTGAGAAGTCAGGTTCCAATATGTATTTAATAGAAATATAACTGTTTTGTAGCTGGGCTAATATTTGCTGAAAAGTCAGGTTCCAATATGTATTTAATAGAAATATAACTGTTTTGTAGCTGGGCTAATATTTGCTGAAAAGTCAGGTTCTAACGTGTATTAAATAGAAATATAACTGTTTTGTAGCTAGGCTAATAATTGCTGAAAAGTCAGGTTCTAACATGTATTTAATAGAAATATAACTGTTTTGTAGCTAGGCTAATATTTGCTGAAAAGTCAGGTTCCAATATGTATTTAATAGAAATATAACTGTTTTGTAGCCAGGCTAATAATTGCTGAAAAGTCAGGTTCTAACGTGTATTAAATAGAAATATAACTGTTTTGTAGCTAGGCTAATAATTGCTGAAAAGTCAGGTTCTAATTTGTATTGTAATTAGAAGAAAAAGTATAACTGTTTTATGGGCAAGCCAAAACTTGCTGTAGTCATATAAAATAACTGCTTTGCAATGTAGTACATATGTAATAGTTTGTAATAATAATAGTATCAATGTACAAGCCCTATTCAAGAGTATACTAAAAACCATTTACAACAACAGCCTCCTACAACTACGCGGTACAACTAGCATTAGCAGTTTTGTAGTTCCGTAGAAACGACCTTGTCAACGTTCAGTTATATTGTAGGCGCCAAAATTTATTTTTGTGTACATTCCGCAACCGATTTAGGAATTGCGGCTAGAAACTCACAAATCGTTATCTTTTTTATATCTGACCAGCATGTAAATGGTCCAAAACGTCGACCATTGTGTACGGACGAGCCGGTTTGAAAGAGCCATACTGCCATGGGTACCCGATACTTCGCAGACAAACAGGGCGCTCAAAATTACGCTATATACCGACCTTCGTATCCTGATTCTGTTTTTGCATCATGCATCAATTTTTTAAAGAATGGTGTAAGTTTGATTGGAAATATCTTTATTTACCTTTGCCCAACGGCATCATCTAGTGAGCAACTTTAGCAATAGACCTATCCGTACTCGCAATATTTAAACAAACTACGTGTTTGCCGGGGTACTGTTCGGTTATTATTTTTTCATAACCTCTTTTCATCTTTTTATATCAGACATGTTTCAAACATTTTAGCAGGTTTTCCTAAACAAATTTTTGGCGACATGACAATCGGTGACTTTATTTTTCACCAAACAAGTTTACTATTTAACTGAATGTAAGGATCTTTGCATTTGAAATGTGTGTACAGAACCAACTGAAGCTATAAATGTTGTATAAGTATATGTACTTGCATGAAATTGAAGCGATGAAGACCAAGAAGAGCGTCCGTCTTTCATTACACTTCCTTATATCCTCCCCCATACTGCCTTATACTACCTAATCTACTAGCTTTACCCACTAGCTTTATCCACTCACCGTAATTACCAAGACCACCTGTACTGCCTTGAGCTCAGACACCAATATAGCCTGAGCCTAACAAATCCTATAATACAACAATAAACTGCCTGATTCAGACAGAAGTGAACTGTTTATACATATTAAAACATATCATTAAGCTTCCCCAAATAGTGATCTTGTTTCTATAAAGCTCATGTAGTTCAGCATCAAGGTCATTGCATGTTGAGCTCCCCATGTGCATCATTGTATTGATGCATTTTCCCTAAAAACTTTCCTGTAGCTTGCTAAGCAGTGTGTTATGTAATTGATGTTAATATAGAACACACAATATTTTAAACTTTAATGAAAAGACAACTCCAACAGCTGTTATGTATAAATACTTATAAAGTTACTGGCGCGACTGATATTAAATAAATAATCAATGCAGCTAAACAATTACTCATTATGTTATAAGTTTATGTTGTCAACTTTCATATATTAATTTGCTGTAGGCGACAAATGAAGTCAACAAATTTCCTTTCGCTGTTGATGTTGGCTGTGGTACTGGGCATCAATCTACAGTTCCACTAGCGAAATACTTTGACTCAGTATTGGGCATAGATATCAGTAAAGAACAGATATCAGAGGCAAAGAAAAGCAAACATCCAGAGAATGTTGACTTTAAGTAAGTGGTTAACATATATATTAGGTTGAAAGTGGCTTGACAACTGGTATAATTCAACATGTTATAGGCCTATATACTTTTGCTAGATATGTCTGTAATGCCGGATTGAGATTCAAAGATGCACTATTCAGTATCAAAACTCTTGAGTTTGATGTAATAGTTTCCCTAAGTGGTACCGAAAGAATGACACTGATACTTACCTTTTGTACTTACCCATACTTCCTTTACTTGCATGTTGCCTGTTTGACTTGGATTTTAACCCATGATATATTACTTTATGATTTTGGAAGATGAGGAAACTGTTTCTCTTGTGTATAATCATTTATCAAAGATGCAAAACATTCTCTATAATAACCAGGAACTTCCAAGGTGTATACCTGGAATGCTACGTTTTGTCAAAATATTCCTTTTTACATTTTGTTAACATGCTTTCTATGCATGCAACTATTGATGATATACAATTTAGGCAAGAGATTGTCACACTATAGATTTGCTTTAGGGAAAAACAGCCTTTGACATTTTCATTCCTGGATTTTTGCTAATAGGGTGTCAGCAGGGGAAGCACTTCCTGTCGAAAATGAGACGGTATCATTACTTCAAGTAGCAGCTGCAGCCCACTGGATGGATTTAGCGAAGTTTTATAAAGAAGCTGACAGAGTTTTAACTCCTGGAGGGGTTGTTGCTCTATACAGCTATGCAGGTGCAGCTCAAACCTCGAACCATCCTAAATCTGCTGAAATTGATCCTATACTCAAGGAGGTATTGTTAACAACAATGACAGTTAAATTATTTGTACAGACAGATTTTATACCATTTTTCTCACATTATAATTGCTTATATAAGTACTGTATATTGCTTTAGAAGTACTGTATTTGATGGTCTATAATATACACTTTTTTATCAAAGATGGCGTTAAAAATCCCCCCATGTTTTATGTACACGATGAGAATTTTGGCCAAAGTTCTACGTGAAAATGTCAATAGATGTCAGCTGAGCGAGAAGGGAGCAAAGACTTGCATCGAAAACAACAGGTCATGAAAAGAGGCATACGATTGTTCTTTCATGTTGCACCGATGAAACAAAACTGCCTCTTTTTTACATTTTTAAAAGGAAAACTTTCCCTACAGAAAAAGTACCAAAAAGTGTTCATTGTCGTCCTAAAGAATAGATGAAGATAAGCTGAAAATGTGGTTATGAAATGTATGGGCAAGACATCCGGGTAGATTATTATGGATCACCACGAAAGGAAAGTGGTGAAAGTATGGACTGGTATAGCAGTCATTCCTGGTGAGTAAACAGGTCAACTACAACCTTTAGAGGTATCCCTAAATAGATCATTTAAGCAAAGCATGAAGGAGCTTTGGAATGATCGGTTGACAATGCCAAACCACGATCTCACACCAACAGGAAGGATGAAAAGACCGAGCATTGCGGAAGTTGGTGAAAGTGTAAAACAAGTTTGGGATAATGTCAGACCTGAAATTGTTGGGAAATCTTTTAGGAAATATAGTCTCGGCAATACTCTTGATGGAACAGAAGATGCCACAGGAGGGTTATTTCAAGAGTATGATGATAAAGATGGCCAATTACAGCGTTATGGTTACGACGGATTTTTCGGACATACAGACGAGTAATATTTGATGACCTAGTTTTCTGGTTCTATTCACGTATTATGTCTTATGTTTTGTTACTTTTTTTTCGTAAAGTTTTTGTATAAATTGCATTTTCTCCTTCCAGAAATAGTTTCCATAATCGTCTGAAGTGAGTAGCTAAATTTTATGTTTCTGTGATAACCTACTAGAATATAATAATGTAAAAATCCATAAATTTTTTCCCTCAAAGTCCTTCTGAAATTGAAAGTGTGTCCTATGCAAAAATGTGTCTTATAGGCCATCAAATACAATATTTGAAAATAACTCTGAACATTTACTAATCGGCTGCATGCAAAATTCTGAAGAATTGTCAAATTAAATCCCAACAATAACAAGTCAGAGTTAAACTAAAGAGATGTTAACTTTATACTGTCAAGAAGTGTTATAAAATACATCTATTAATAGTGTTGTTGTGTAATATTGTTATCGTTTTATTAATAAAACTGTCAAAGCCATGTAATCTTACTGGTTTTGTAACCTTACTGATAGCTTTTTTATTATGTTATTTATTATTATTCGTTTTTTTTAGCTAACTCAGCCTAAATTTTTTTTTCGTTTACGATTTCGTATTTGCATAAGGTTATAGTTTATACTTGGTTGATTACCTAAGCATCTCAAGGTTAAAATATGCTTAGCCGGATTTCTTTTTATAATAAAATCTGTATGAATCACTGTTTTGAACCTTCAAGTATCATGTACTATTCAGCCTGCTAACTCTTTACAGATAGCGGAGAGACCTGTGGAGAGAGGCTTTTTTGTCCCTGGCAATGACATGGTGAGACGCCGTTACACAGATGAATGCTTTCAAATTCCTTATAGTGATAAAACGAGGTGACTAAACATTATTTCAATTGTTTTCAATGGATTGACCCCGTAGTTTTTTCACTGTCTAACATTGAAGTCATATATGAATAGAAAAATCAACAAATTAACACAGTAATGCAATACAATGGAACCACTACTTAGTAATGACTACTTGCACAATTTTCAAGTTGTGAAACATCTTTTCGTAGACATAATTCTTCGACTTTCGAAAGATGTTTCTAGATATGACAGACTAAAAAGCCTTTCATAGCTTGGCCCATTCGCTTCTTTGTTTGAAAAGCCAAATGGAAAAGAAATTTCAATATTATGTGTGTATTCACTTTGAATTTACCATGTATGGTTTGTTAGTGAATGTGCTCATTTTGTACCTTGTACATACTTGCATGCTTAAAACATTTATTCTGAGCAAAACAAAACCACGAAAACAGCACAACATTCACATCGTCTGACCGCCATCCTCCTACTTCCGCGGTATTTGCTTTGCCTCGTTCCGACGGCCAAAGATATACAAACCAACATACCGTTTGTAGTTTTTATTCATTATTTCTCCAGTTTTTTTTCTTTTTTTCATGTGTACTTTTTCTATTTATTATTTAGTAATATAATTCTAACACGTATTTAATACGTTTAACCATTAAATGTATTTATAATTAATGAATGCCCGGCATTGCGCGGGTAATAAAAAAACAGCTTATAAACAGTGGCAGGTACTTAGGTAGCCATTGGCTAATATGAGTTAACTAGTAACACAGCATCGTTATGTGTATTCTAAACCATGTAATGACTATCTGTCCAATGATTCCATTGTATCCTGTGTAGCTTAATAGGCAGATTGTTGCCTTGTGAACTGATGGTTCGAAGTTATAATCCAGTGTGATGCGGATTTTTTGTTGCTAGATTTTAATCGCTATTGCTGGGCATCCACATAACACACAGACTGAGATTTATATATCGTATGTCGATTTATTTATACAAATATGACCGAGTTTTGTGGGGGCTTGGAATAGATTAGGGCATTCATATAGTAAAATGTTTTCCATTTTGGAAATTTTCTACCTATAAAATGGCTTCTGAAATTAAAATAATTTCATAAATAGAGACTCCGCTGTATATGCGAGTCCAGAACTGTAACACATTGATTGACATTCTACCTTACCATGTTATTAGCTCTGGTAAATATTACCGTCTTGTTTGAAAGGTAACTGAACATTGATGGATTGTTCATATTAGTGTCATGCTACCATAGTTGGCAGCATTTGCTGTAGTAGTTTAGACCGAGTCCAAATTTTTTATGGTTGGTTTGAGTTGCATCATGGTAGGTTTATCGTTTAAATTTATTTTTATTATATTTTATTATACAATTGAACTTTGACTTATGACCATTGACACATAGGAATTTTGTATTAGACGACAAAAAGAACTTTGGCAAATATTTATCTGAAAATAATTTCTACCATACAACGTCTGAAATGTTTGAAAATATTACAATTTTCTAAGTAAAAGTAAAGATTATAGTAGAAATTACAATAAAACTAAAATGATAGAAAATATATATGTACCAATTTAATTTAAGGGAAGCCCACACCTCCAATGTCAATTTAAATTGATTTTGTCTTTTTTAACACAGCGAAGTCTATGCTGCTAAGAAAAAATTGTATAGGTCTAAAATACAACAGTCAAACAGTCACAGCTTTTTAGTTTAGTAGACTCCACCTTTATTGTACATTAATGGAAAGATGAGACAAGTTTGTCTTACAAGTTTATAGTTTTGTGTCGTGATTGTAGCAAGTGTGGTACAAACATGTTGACTTGTTTCAGGATAGACAACATTCCTCATCCTATTACAAACACTGTTGAAGATTATATAAAATTTTGTAAAACTTTGTCACAATTTCGAAGGATGGAAGAGGCAGAGCCTGATTTGACTAAACAGTGGATGGAGGATGCTACATCCAGGTTATTATGGTTTCATATTCTTTATCAGCGTCCATTAAAAGATTTTTAGTTTAATCGCTGGTGATTTTTCAGTCAGCATGTATAAAAAGAACAACAATGCGATTCTTTCATATTATTTTGCTGCCATTCAGATTGTCTTTGGTACAAATCTTTGAAAAAAGGGAAACATGTATGGTCATACTGCATTCACAACGATACATTCCTGCATGATTAACAGAAATCATTTTACAAGCCCATGAAGAATCATTACGCAATTTATATATTATTTTTTATGATGGTTTTATTTTTAGGAGTGATTTTTAACTGATTCAAAATCTTCATACATGAATTCAGCAAAGTTTGAGAACTGGGGGTTCTCAAACGTAGCTTGGTAGCTGAGTTTTCCATTAGCTGTCAGGCTTCACAAGTTTATTTCATAGAGGCTTACTCAAATGGTCTTTACGTAAAGGGAAATTTTCAAATTTTGGAAAGATTGAGTGTTGTGATGTTATGAAGCTTCTTATTATCCATATTCCATGCTTCATATGATTTAGCATTATGGAAGTTTGTGAGAAGTTAGCTAAGTGCATGATAATGGTGGTTGGAAAAGGTCATAGTTCAAGGTCAGAGGATAACAGCTCCAAAATACGTGTTGTGTCTATAAATACATCCAAATGAAATTTTGTTTCTTATTAAGGCTATTAATCATGGCAGTTTTATTAGTTGTGGTATAAGATCTGGCTGCATGTAAACTCGAAATTTATAGCCCTATACACGAAATAAAATTTATTTTTTCACTGAGTTTTTACCGAAAAAAGTGTACATGACACCTTCAAGTGTTGACTCGCACAATGGTCAAACATGTTTTCTTCTTTGTGCATATCTTTTGCTGTATATAATAAGTTAGGGAAATCTATTTTATATTAGTATACGCTGGATGGTGTTTTGTATGAGTTCAGGTGGAAAATATATATTCAATATAGGTTTCAAAATAATATCAAGAGTTTGAACAGATTATATTTCTCCTAAAAGTTCGACTGTGATATTTTAATATCGTTGCAGATTGTTGAATGCGCTGGAAACCACTGACATGTCCAGTCAATTTACGTATTATCTTGAAGTGCACATGTTACTCGGTCGGAAGCCACACCAACCCAAGTGAATGGAACATTCTTACAAGAATTAAATTCATCTGTATGAACTATGCTTATGTTGACAATATATATTTTTATATTCTGTTTAATCAGAAAATTGTGCAATCCATACATAAATCCATGATAACCCACAGTACTCATATTTAGTGAATACGTAATTTTCCATTGGAAGAATTTTGTATCATCCCACGAGCTTGCTGATGTTGACAATGATTATCAAATTGAAATATATTTATAATTTGAATCCACAACAATCCGAAATTCTCGTGTTTAGTAGGTAATTTTAACTGTGGAAGAATCTACTGTAGATCATGAATTAGTCAACAACTAGCCTCTTCAAAAAGGTTTCTGTAGTTACCATCTGATAAGAGCAGACCTTGGTTTGCTTGAAACAAATGTGTAGTTACCAGCAGCTAACTACTCTCTATATTAGACATGATGTTATGTATGAATCACTCATAATTCATAGCACAACATTGAGTGCGTTTTTATTATTCTTCATGAAACTAGCTCTTCTAGCAATACTGTGTACATGCATATATATGTATATATATATATATATGTATGTATATATATGTATGTATATATATATGTATGTATGTATATATATGTATTAAAGTAAAATCAGGGCAACCCCCGAACCAGGCCTAGCAGGAGCTGAGGCTTGAATATGGTAGCTTAGGCCCCGTCAGTTTAACTATATTACCGGCACTACCAGCGTAAAAGCTGTCAATACCAACTCGCTATCACACAGCCGATAGCAGACTGTGGATATTACAACGCCACCCCTAACAAGAGCCGGTCAATCTGACTCTATATATTACAGCCGATAGCAGACTGTATATATATATCAGCGCAATTCCAGCAAGAGCCGATAATACAGACTCTATATAGTACAGCCGATAGCAGACTATATATATATCAGCGCAATTCCAGCAAGAGCCGATAATACAGACTATACACTATAGCCGATAGCAGACTACGTATATATACCAGCGCATCTCCAACAAGAGCCGATAATACAGACGCTATATAGTACAGCCGATAGCAGACTGTATATATACCAGCGCAACTCCAACAAGAGCCGATAATACAGACTCTATATAGTACAGCCGATAGCAGACTGTACATATACCACCGCAACTCCAACAAGAGCCGATAATACAGACTCTATATACTATAGCCGATAGCAGACTATGTATATGCCAGCGCACCTCCAGAAAAGAGCCGATAACACAGACTCAATATACTATAGCCGATAGCAGACTATGTATATACCAGCCCCACTATTAAGCTAAGCTGTCTAAGATACAAAAGAAGGTGTGTTGTACTTGAATAATTTTATTATAATGTTTTAGTATGCCACACCAAGCTAGCCAAATCTACACTGCTCTTCAAATGCACAAGCAACTGTTTATATAAGCTAGCAGATCCAAACACAGCATATCATTGGTGGATACAGACAGTTGGAATTTGTAGGTCAAAAAGGCAGCAAATTTTTACAAGAACAAATGCTATTTACAAGTAAATACAAGACATAAAAATTTGGCAACATTTTTGTAATGCCTTAGTTAATATAGAAAAAGAATTAGTAATACAACAAACAATCAACAAATTTTCTTTCTCTACTTTTAGGCAATTTTCTGCTTGGGAGTCAAAGAAAGCGGTTGCCTTATAGTCCATCTAGCGGGCGTAGTCTAGCCTGTTCTCATCCTAGCGAGCGCTTTGGGTGCTGGTAACCGTTGGCTTACGTCACAATCTAGATTATTCGATTATATATATAAGCCCAGGTTAATCACTGTTAGGCACCATCCAACATGGCACTCAATTGCAAGCACTGCAACTTCTCTACCGACAAGCCACGCGCACTCCGCCGGCATGAACGCATGCATGTACACAGGTGCACTCTTTGTGACTGTTACTTTGACCAGCGTGAAAAACTAGCCGCACATAAAGACTCCTTCCATCGGAGGTCTGTCGGCACCCAAACCGAAGGGAGGGATAGCTGGGCTCTGCGCCCCTACAAACGGCGACCCGAGCCTCGCCCAGTGCAAGCCTACAGACCTCACTCCAGGGAGTCCAAGAGACCCAGATGGCGACCGTCACGGGGCCAGGCTCCTACACCTCGCCAATCTGTGGAGTCCGTTGTGACTCGCCCCAAAATGCCACCTCCAGCGGCTTCCCCGTGCTTCAGTGACACGGATCCTCTAGGGCTGCTGGACTCGCCAGTGCACATAGAGCTATAGCCTGTGCTCACACTCTTCTAGCCCTTTTCAGGGCCACCACTATCTGATAACGAGTTGTTCTTTCGCTTTAGTGGCGGAAAGTCTTTTTCGTAATTTTCATGCCAATTTACTACAGTATATATATATATGTATACTAGCTGTACCACCCGGCGTTGCCTGGGTAATAAAAAAGTCTTTGGACAAAAATTGATTTGTCCTTAACATATAATAACATTTACCATTCTAGCTTTCAAACTACATACCATGAGAGAAGTGTTGTCTGTAGTTGAAATAAATTAGGCGAGAAAATAAAAACAACTGTAAAAGTTTTCAAACTTTGTCAAACAGCTGCAACTTTCAAACTTTATATCATGAGGGAATGATTTTGTGCAGAACAGGTTCTTTTCTTTGGAGGTATTAGACAATGTGTAACTCCTGAGAATACATGTATTTAACAGATTAATAAAAAAATATGACAGAATATGGTAGTATTTTGTGGTTGAAATTTTATTAGAACAATGTCTGCCAAAAATGGTTGAATTAATAATAAAAGTTGGAAACTAACTAAGTAATAATAGGTAACAGTGATAGGACAATGAACAATGGTTAAACTTCAAAAAGATATTAAACTCAAATTAAAATTAAAAATGCAAGTTGCAATAAAAACTATAACGTAACAAACTTTAAAAACTTATATTGTAAACTTCAAGGGTTATACAAAGTTTATATAACACTTAATAGCTTATATAGTGCTTTAATAGCGCTTGTTACTATACTATATCGCTATTAAAACAAACAATAATTAACAAAATGAATAAAATTTAACAAAATAAAAACAACTGTAAAGGTTTTCAAATTTTCAAACAAATGTAACTTTCAAACTTCATATCATGAGGAAAAGGTTATCAAGCCACTCTGAAGTTAAAAGTTCATAACTTTCAGCGACGTATAGCTTTTAATAACGTACAGTTCAACCTATTTTAGCAGAACTGTTCTAGCATTGCTAACCGAGTTTTTAGAGATCTGAAACAATTTTTCCCATTAAAATAAATATATGTAGATTTTAATCCGTTTCAAGATGAGAAAAACTTGAGTAAATTCGGAGATATACTTCGGTAAAGTATGTTTTCAACATTTTACACCATAAGCTGTACTGTATACTGCATACTATAAATAGAAACGGGTATATATAGATCATGTTTAATTTTAATAAAATGTTTTATATTTATGACGATGGAAAAAGAAAGCAAAATTAAACATTTTGTACATTTGGCTTTTAAAACATCCAAAGCATTAAAGGTTAAAATACAATACTAAAAATTGCAAAATGGATAATGAAACAGTCAAAAATGCAACAGATAGTTGCAGCAAAAATCGTGTGAAAAAGGAAATATAAACAGCCTGTATAAATTTATCAGCCTGAAAAACTTGTCATACTTTTATAGAATGTTTCATAGATTGCTTCAGATTATTTCATGGTAACTTTTTATTGTATGTTAGTAGCATGTCAAATGAAGTCACTGATGGAGTTATCTTCCCAATGCAATGCTGCCCTTCAACTAATATATACTGTTGTTGTTGTTGTCGTTGTTGTCGTTGTTGTCGTTGTTGTCGTTGTTATTGTTAGTTAGGATCTGAAACTATTTTGTGAATGGCATTTCATTGCACTCATAGAATGCTGAATTTATAGAGTTTGGTTTTTAGAGAATATATGTAAATCATTTTATTGATGTTTTAGAGAAACTTGGAGGTACCTTCATAGAATGTTTCGTAGGTTGCTTTAGGATATTTCATGGTAATTTCCTATTACACGCTAGTAGCATGTCAAATGAAGTCGATAAAGTGAAACACAAGTAAATAACAAGCTTTTTAATAAATCAGAGATGGAGTTATCTTCCCTATAAAACACTTAGCTACGGCTAATACTGTTGTTAATGGCTATGAAATAGAACTATTTCGTGAATGACCTCCCATTGCACTCATAGTAATGCTGAATTTATAAGGCCTGTTTACTTTACATCTTCAACTTTACATCTTTACTTAACAACTGTACCTTTCAAACTTCATATCATGAGGAAAATGTTTTGCGCAGGAAAACTAAATTAAAAATAAATAAAAAAACTGTAAATGGTTTCGAACCACTAAATTTAAAAGTTCATAACTTTCAGCGACATATAGCTTTTAGTAACTTTTAGTTCCAAAAGGTCGTTATGTGTTACCCGTTAGGTTAGGTTAGGTTATGTGTTAGGTTGTTCTAGCGTTGCTAACTGAGTTTTTCGAGATCCGAAAAAATTTTCCCCATTAAAATAAAATTATGTAGATTTTAATCCATTCCAAGATAAGAAAAACTTAGGTAAATTCAGATCTCTACTTCGGTAAAGTATGTTTTCAACATTTTAAACCATAAGCTGTATTGTATACTGCATACTATTAATTGAAATGGATATATACATGTATATAGATCGTGTTTAATTTTAATAAAATGTTTTATATTTATGACGACGGAAAAAGAAAGCAAAATTAAACATTTGGTACGTTTGGCTTTTACAACATCTAAAGCATTAAAGGTTAAAATACAATACTAAAAATTGCAAAAATAGATAATGAAATAGCAAAGAAATACAACAGATAGTTACATCAAAAATTGGAGAAAAAAGAAAATATAAATAGCAATGGCCTGTTTACTTTACATCTTTACAGGAGACTCATCCTCCAAAACAATTTAGGGTAACTCGATCGGAAGGGTTAACCACCTAGCAAATTTCTTCGGTAGAGGAGACGTCGTAACACATGGTTTCTCCCTTTTTGTAAAGAATTTATGAAGCGTAAAATGCTTATCCATTTCAAAGCATTTCCGGAGCGTTGCTAATTGCAATGCGCATGCTTCAGTTTAGTCGAGAACTGAATTTATGTTCAAGCTCCGAGGCAAACAAATCTCAAAACCTTTGGTGAAAACCTAAGGCTAAAGTAATTAGCACGTGCGTGCTGTATACTTTATATGAAAACTTATCTAATCCCTATGGTGTTCTAGCTCAGTGGTAGAACATCAGGATTAAACGCTCATCGATTAAAATATTGTTGAGAGTTCAAATCCATCAGAATGCAGGAAACCAAGATTTTATGATCTATAGCCGGATTACCGACACACGGACAGACTGAGAAATATATATATAGATATATATATATATATACAGACATGTTTTTATCAATGGCAGAGTTGAAACTGATCATAAAGTGCCTACTAGAATATTTGTTGAAGTATAACATTAGAATAATCTGATTGTAGTATCGTCCATCCATTTGACAGTGAAATCTGGTTCAACTTCCAAAGAGAATAAGTAACTCCAACACAATAGAGTTATGAATCAACACGCTAGTCAGAATTGAAGCCAAACAGTTTAGTTCAAGTTGCACTTCTCAATTTGACACTGTTGTCACCGGCATAGGTGTCACTATAGCGTCTGAGTGCTATCAGTGTCAGGTTGGCATAGGTAGGATGGTATTGGTGTCCGGGTGGCATTGGTGTAAAAGTGCTACACGTATCAGGTTCATGAAAGAATACTCAGAACAGGTGTTATTGTGACATGAATAGCAGGTTAATGCAAGCGTCATATTTTATATGAGTGTCAGGTTGACATAAACGCCATTGTCAAAAACAAATGTCAAATATAGTAGCTGCTTGGGTGGTATTATTACGTGTAAGAAAAGTATAGGTGTCACAGTGGTAGCAGTGTTAATATGATAGCCGAGGGGGAGGGGACAGCGTGGTTTAAATGTCAAGATGTAACAGACATTAGTATATGAACATTTTATTGTATCACTTTTCATGGTAAAATTTTTGTTTGGGCAGGCTCTGTGAATAGAAGTGTAAAAGATAGTAGATATAATTGTGTATACATAAAATAAAAAATGTGAAAAAAAACCAAAAAAGACTGAGGTTTTAAGACATAAATTTTGTTAAGAATTAAAACTCGTACTGAGAGATGCAACACTTGTGAGTGTTTGTGTGATGCGCTACAGTTCTGTGCTGTTCTGAGGGAAGCGACTAAGCAAACGGCTATCATGACAAAAAATTTAAACCAGAGTCTTTAATGTGTACTACGCCCGTTGCGATAGAGGAGCAACACACGTTGCAAAGCACGTTGTACCCGTAGTTGTATTTTACAAATTTAGAGGTAGTTCAGTTAGTAAATTGGTCTTAATCACAAAAAGTGGGGTCAAGTTGAAAATTATTTATCAGAGTTTAGATAGTTTTCCAGCTGAACCGAAAAAAATCTAAAAATCTCCTTGCAAATTTTTTTATTTCTATGTAGGTTATAACACATGTTATAGTCAAAAGTCTTCACACATTTTTTTTAAATGGTTAAAAAGCAAAGCCAAACGAGTTGTAAATATTTGTTTACAGTTAGATCACCATAGTTAGACCACCACTAAATTTAGCCCTAATTTAACAACTATGGAGATGCGAGGACACAATTTTATGCTAAATCGGAATATCTAGATTAGAAAGTTCTAATTCTTATGTCTATAAATAATATTAGCTACAAGTTGATAACCACGTTTGTTGGTTACTAAAAATTTGATTTGTTATTGCACAAGAATATGCTGACATGTAACATAAAAATGCCTTTCAATTTATGCTGTAGGTAATCCAATAAAACTTAATTTTAAATTTAAATAGTTGAATAGAAATGTTTTCATTGCAATGATTCATATTTAATATCAAGTTAAAATTAAAAATGCGTTGTGGCGAAGTTCCCATTACTTTTTCCTCTGTCATTTATATCATGCATGGGCAGCGTGTAGTCTTCAGGCCATTGCGTTGCCCACTCATGGTTTAGATGGACACTCGACCGTACTAGCTGCATCAGAAGTGTTGGTGAGGCTTATTGGTATTTTCGCAGTGGGACAAACTAAGTCACGGCAAAGCTCCTTGCAAAACTATCGTATATTGTCGTACTGGTAATGCTGTCGATTAACTGGCAATCCAAGTGGCATCAGCTGATCAGGCAGAAAGTTTTCAATTGGTTTTATACTGAAGACTGAGTAGCACAGAGAGATGAATGGCTGAATTGTCTAATTGTTACATTTTCTTGTGATTTTCAAATACAAACTGATGTGCTGATTTGATTCCTGAAATTTTTCTGTAGTAGTCAGGATTGAGCTCCAGTCATATGTAGGCACAAGGATTTTTCCATCCTGTGAGCTAACAACTCCCAAATTAAGAGTAGAAGATTTGTTCAAACATTCTTTGATTTTATCCAATGATGGAACAAACTCGTTCTGGTATCTTCTTTTGAATATGCCAAAAACAGGCACAGACTTTGTGTCCCTCACTATTATAAAATTTACCTCAACTTTTTGATGAAAACCTTTAGCCATTCTCCAAGACAGGTGCATCAGCATGTAATTGTTTTTATTTTGTTTTGCGCATTTATCTGCATGTATGATCAGCGAATTTTTAGATTCGGCAGACTGGTTTGTCTCGAAGTAGTTCTGCATAATATGTTAAATATATATACATGTGTATATATATATAGTTATGTGTATATATATATTCATATATAATTATATATATGTATGTATAGACTGGTTTGTCTCCAAGTAGTGATGTAGATTCGATATCACACTGTTGCACCCTTTGCCTATGCTAACCTAGCCTGTCTTGACAAGCTGTTGTTTTTGCGTAGTTGTCCCCCCGTCGAGCTGCGAGCAACAACAGTTGCTGATCGTTGTTGCTCGCCGCTCGACGGGGGGACAACTACGCAAAAACAACAGCTTGTCAAGACAGGCTAATGCTAACCGCCTCACCAACTAAGTTTATCTGGCGCGATAGGGATTCATCTGTGAATCCAAATATTGCACACTTTCTTGGTGTCTCGAAGTATACAGGTCCTGGCTGTAATGAGTTTGATGAATAATGCACCTGTTGTGCCGTATCAAATGAAATGTGCATGCATTTTTCTGATTTAGATATGGCTACCATATTTCTGTAATCTAATCTAGCCTGGAAAGCAGCTGCTAGAGGTACTTCCTGTTGCTTCAGCACTGCTTCTTTTTCTTCAGTAGATTTAGATGTACATCAACAGTGATTATATCAAACCTTTAACACCAAAAAATTAATATGAAAATAATTTATTATTAAATCTAACTAAACCAAACATTAAATTATTGAATAGAAAAATACTAAAGATTTTTGTATGAGGATAATTCAAGATTTTGGCTACATCAACCATTAGCATATACTAGCAAACAGTCGTATACTTACTGGTAGATAATGTTGTTGTTCCGCTGACAAATTCAGCGTAAGTCTGACTTGGGTTTATAGCAGAATCCTCCAGGGAACAGCAACTTCCAAAGTCGTTTAAAACTAGAGATGCTGACTTTCAAAGATTCGGCATTAGACCTTGCCTCACAATATTGGCTGTAGACGTATTATTTAGTCATGTGTGAAGCCAACACTTCTGTAGCTTCTCCGGATATTCTATTCAGTCTACCAGGTAAGCACTAAACTGTGCTGCTGCAGATAACTTTTCTTGATTATTTGAAAGCATACGGACTGTTCATATGTGAACTTCTTTGGAATAATTGATTAGACTGACTTGCAGCGATTTACAATTGTATCCAGTGTGTTGACACACACAGTGCGCATGTATGCAAAAATCAGTCTGCATACTGGCTTACTATGATGTTTATACTCAATTCTAGCTTTTTGTCTAAATGGATTACAAGCACTTTTAGTAGAAACAGTGTGTTTACTACCATGAGACCCACATTCAATCTTGGCTAAGATAGCAATATCTAACTCAGGGCTGCCTAGTTCAGAGCAAGCATATCTGCAGAGACTGATTCATCGTTTTCGAATTGAGTAATACACTTGTAGTCTCCTGAACCTAATTTACAACATTTACAAAGCAGAGGGTGATTAGGAATGTCGACTTTTTTTGTTATGAGTGTGAAGTTTACTTTCATGAATGAAATTTCCTAATGCAATGTTGTGCTGGTGATTGATAGAACTGGAATATCATATTGATTACTCTACTACATATTGGGAATGGCTCAGTTTATTATCGAACGCAGATGATCTGCTTCAAGTAGTTATTGCTAATAGCTCCTAGGTAAGGTCTGATCTTGATTATTGACTGCTTTAATCAATTTATCTTGTTGATTAATGTACATGTTACTAAGATCTTACAATTGACCTTTCCAAATGCTGCAATGTAGAGGTTAAAAAGAAATGAAATTCCTAAGGTAAAGAATGTCAAGGGGTTTTCCCATAACCCTATGTTTATTTTAAAAAAAAGAAACAGATATAATAGTTATACCTTTAGACTAAATTATAAGAATAAGAAAGTAAATGTTTGAGACTTCGGATCATAAAATATAGTCACCCTCTTGCTCTCTCAGTAATCGACTCTCCGGTTTGCTCTGCTGCCATGTCTGTCTGCCAAGATGAAACTGTAATGAAAAAGTGAGGATTATGAGTGAATATTCGCCCTTTCATATTGATTCAGCATTAGCCTTAGTGTCTAGAAGTGAAGCTATATGTTTCAGGTTTTTAGTTGTGAACCTTGTAATTTTGGTGGTGTCTGACTACTTGTTACTGTTTTCTGTCAGCGGAGATTTCAACATGTGTAATCTATAATCATAATCCCAGGTCTGCTGTAGATTAGTATCAGACGCAGATCTTATTATTGCACGACACAAGTTGTTATAGTCTGGGCCATGACTACAATCTTTTGGTGATTATCTGATATTTCCTTATGCTAAGTTCTCCATGTCCTAGTAGTACAACGGGTAGGTTGAATATGGAAGTCTGCTTGTAATGGTGATCATCTCAACTTTAGAATTTGTAGATGCTGTAATTGTGGCAATCTGTTATGAAATTTGCAATAATGCTGTAACTTGTTATTCTCTTTATGTCTATCTGTACATGGCTGGTATCAGATATAACAGCTGTCTCTATTTCTGCTCTTCTAAACTTGCAATTGTTTCTTCATAATCATCTTCGGCATCAATTGAACATGGAAAATCATCTATATCTTAGCCTTTTCCTTCATCAGATAATTTTGCATCTGTTACATTGCCAATGTATTCTTCGAATGTTTTATTTATATTTTTATTATTTATTGAAAGACAATCTACAGCTGACTGACTAGTTAGGAGTTACCCTCTCCGTATAGACAACTCAATATGTTATCCATATCATTACACTTATATGTTTATCTACATTAGCCAATTAGATTATTAGATTAATTAGCTGCCGACTTAACTCTCTTCCCATTATGCTGCAAAAGCCGATAGTTGTACAAATACATACACGATATGTTAATCTGAATATTACATCACTGATTCCTATCATCTCTACTCAGAATGAGTACCCAAAGCAGAAAACTCACTCACTCAACAGGTTATGGGCCAAGAAGTCGCCTGCACTTTGATGAAGAGATGGAATCATATGCTATATGGGAAACGTGCTTTACTAACTATATATACACTACAGACAAAGGCATGTACAATGCCATACTACCTCTTGCTGAAGAAGAGGATGACACAGACTTTGCAAACAAAAACAGGGAAGCATATGCAGAGCTTGTCCAAGTTATTGATGAACGTTCATTACAACTGATCATGAATAATGCCAAAGATGATGGACGGAAAGCTTTGCTATTACTCAGACAACACTATGCTAGTACTGAGAAACCTAAAATTATGACTTTATATGAAGAGCTAACTACAATACATATGACAGAGACAGAAGATGTAACCGATTACTTGATTAGAGCCGAAAAAGCTGCTACTGGTTTACGTTCAGCTGGTGAAACAATATCTGACAATCTTATAATCACTATGCTTTTGAAAGGTTGGCCAGCAGCTTTCAACTCGTTCGTCGTTGTGCATACACAAACCAACCAGAACAAGTCCTTAACCGAATTTAAAGCTGCACTATGTAACCAGGTAAACACCGAAGCTGCCCGTAATACTACAACGCAATCAACCACCATGGCAGCTAGTACTAAACCTAGACAATATCACTAAGACTAAGCCTAAGACAAAACCGCCTATGCACAATAACAAACAGGTATGTCTGGTATGTGCGAAACCAGATCACAGAGCACGTGAGTGCAGATCAAAGTTAAAATTAGCCTGCGAATTTTGTAAAAGGCCTGATCACGTTGAACTCGTATGTTTCCAAATGAAAAAGGAAACCGACCGCTACCAACACACATCAGACGGTGCATCGACATCAACATTTAGCTCTACAGTCAACTGTAACCCTACAACATATGCAGATAATATAACTAACACCGACAAACTTACAGACAATTTTTACAATAGCTTGTTGGTCGACTGTGGAGCTACGTGTCATATCGTAAACGAGGCCACACGCTCTCCTACATATGACGACACATTCGACTGGAGTAAACATTACATACAGCTCGCCGATGGCCGTCGCAGTAATGAACTCGCTGCAAACAGAGGAAATGTAGAGTTTGTAATATACGACTCAGAAAACAATCCGACTAAAATCACACTTACAAATGCATTACTAGCACCAACATTTCCTACAAATCTGTTCTCCGTTCGTGCCGCCACCGAAGCAGGAGCACAAGTTACATTTGCTGAAGATACAGCTTATCTCACCTCCAAAACACTAACTTCAACGTTGTCAAACAAGATCAGCTATATTTCCTGAAAACTGACGACAATAGTAACAAACATGACTTGATATACAATACCTGTACAATCGAAGAGTGGCATACGACATTAGGGCATACAAACTACGGAGATATACAGCAGCTACAGCATGTAACCTGTGGAATGAAGATAGCACTGTCGCCTAAGAAACACATGAACTCTTGTCAAACATGCAAAGAAAACAAACTAAGCAACCTAAGTCAAACGACGATCCACCAATACATGCCACAAAGTCGTTACAATGTGTACATACCGACATATGTGGACCTATCGACCCATTATCGAAGGAAGGGTACAAATATATTATAAACTTTATAGACGAGTTTTCTAGTATGCTGTTTGTATATGCGCTACGCTCAAAAGATGAAGCTAGCACAGCACTAAAGACGTTCCTAATCGATATTGCACCAATTGGAACCGTACTCGAATTACACAGTGACAACGGTAGTGAGTATCTCAGCAGTGACTTTCAATCTATTCTTACAGAGAGAGGTATTAAACAAATGACTACGACACCGTACTCGCCATACCAAAATGGAAAATCTTAACATTCCAGGGGTACTATTTTAGAAATGTCACGCTGTCTGATCACGGGAACTACATTACCGAAAACGTACTGGTCATACGCCGTACGCCATGCTGTGTATATAAGAAACCGATCGTATCAAAGGAGAACTAAATCGACTGCTTACGAACTATTTACAAACATAAAGCCTGATATGACCAAACTACACGACATTGGTTCATCGTGCACATTCTACACGGAAGGACACAAGCAAAAACTACAGCCTAGGAGACAGGAAGGTATCTACCTAGGTGTTAATCTTAGAAATCAAGGTCACTACATCCTTGATACACAAACCAATAGAAATCTAACGTCGAGAAATGTACACATGCACAGACGACTCCCCGACAACAACACAGCTGACACACAGCCCCTGACTGATGACTATGGTACTGATGACCTGCTACCACTACAATGAAAAGGCAGTAAGCAAACAGTAGTAAACGACACCGAAACTACAACTCCAAACAGTACAGAAAACACCGAGACGCCTCGTCGATCTAGCCGTGAAAGAAAGCCACCTACATATCTAACAAATTACCAGCTGATGACCTCAGTAGATTATGCATATGCTGTTATACCGTTTATACCTAAAACTTACGATGAAGCAGCAAGCTCAGAAGATGCTTCAAAATGGAAAGCAGCTATGGACAAAGAAATGACAACTCTGACAAACAATGACACATGGGACAAACCGTTACCGAAAGATCGTACCGAAACAAAAGGCAAATAGGTGTGTACACTCAAACAAGGTACAGTAGCCGATGAAGTACAATACAAAACTAGATACGTCGCCAAAGGCTACTCACAACAAGCAGAGATCGATTATGACAATACATACTCGCCTACTACACGCATGACGTCGATCCATATACTGCTACAAAAGGCTGTTAATGACAGGCTACAGCTACATCAAATGGATGTCAAAGGAGCTTACCTCAATGCTCCTATCGATAAAGACATTTATGTTGAGCAACCAACCGGGCACGAACAGACCGACAACAGTAAACGCCTAACATGCCATTTTAAAAAGTCGCTTTACGGACTGAAACAGAGTGGAAGAAATTGGCATGCTACGCTGACAGACCTCCTAAAATCTTAAGACTACACACCGAGCAAAACCGACTTGTGCGTATACATCAAACATACCAGTGACGACAGCTCTCTAATCTTATTTTGGGTAGTCGACATAATAATCACTGCAAAAAACATAGAAACCATAAACTCTATCAGACCAACTTTACGCAGCAAATTCCAAATGGATGACCAAGGAGAACTAAAGTGGTTTCTTGGTATCGACTTCAAATGTACTGAAGATGGCAACTACAACATGAGTCAAGAAAGATATGCCGAAGCTATTCTGAAACGCTTCAACATGACAGATGCTAAAGCAGCAAGTACACCCGCCGAAAAGAGCATACAACTACAAAAAGCAACTGATCAATAATATCAAGCCTTCCTATCGAGTAAGTTTCCACACCGTCAAGCCGTTGGTAGTCTAATTTACTTGAGTGCCACACGACCAGATATATCTTGGACTATATCCAAACTATCACAATAAACTACCACAATACCTAGATAAGCCGAGTATGAAACACGTTACAACAGTCAAGCGCCCGTTCCGGTACATTAAGGGAACGAAATTGTATACATTAGTCTACAAGCCTACTGACAACAATCTGAAAGCATATACAGATTCAGACTGGGCTGGAAGCATAGAGGATAGAAGATCAACGACTGGCTACGTCAGTACACTAGGTAGTGCGCCAGTAAGTTAGAAAACACGCAAACAGCCAACAGTAGCTCTATCCAGCTGCGAAGCTGAATATATGGCTCTAGCTGAGTGTATGAAGGAGATACTTTACCTAGGAAGCCTCTGTGCATTGCTAAGCATAACAGTCCCTACGCCGACAATCACATATTGCAACAATCAGGGCACGATTGCTATAGCTGACAATAATGCAGAACACCATAACCGAACTAAACACATATATATCCGCTACCACTTCGTAAAGGAGCAAAATGACATTACCTACAAATACGTAGAAACTCATAACAACTCTGCAGATGTGCTCACTAAACCTCTTGGCAAGCTGCGACACAATTCTGCCATTAGTCTGCTCTAGATTGAGGGCGCGTATTGAGAAACAACCTACAGCTGACTGACTAATTAGGAATTACCCTCTCCGTATAGACAAATCCGTATATTATCAATATCATTACACTCAGTGTTCGAAATAGGGGGATACGCAGGGATACGGCGTATCCCTAAAAAGAAATTATGGGGGTACTCTCTGGAAAGGTTTATAGTCCGAACTTCGACTGGTTTGAAACTCGACGAGTTTGTATATCGACAACGGTTGGTCCAATCTCGACAGCAGTTTTACTATTTTACCATCTACTATTTTTATAGTAAATGAGCGATTTATATGTAAAAGATTTATTTGCGCAAAAATATATTGTTATCCATTTGATGCAGCACTCCCCAGCTTATGTAGGCCTAACAATATTTTGCCCAACCTAAATATAGAACGAATGCTAAAACAAGTAACAATCATAAATATGGTTGACTGTTATGCTAGCAAAATGTTTTATTTGAAGACTAAACTTCAGTGAGTAGCTTTGGTTTTTATTTTTTGAAGTGAGGATAGAACTGCAAAAAGACATTTATTATTTGTTGAAGATTAAATTATTGTAAAACTGCATCAGCCTTTGTCGATGTTCGGACCAACCTTTGTCTAGATTCGGACCAACCTCTGTCGAGATTGGGACTTGTCTAGGTTCGGACTTGTCGATGTTGGGACTGTTTCCCCTCTGGAAAGCGTATCCCCTAACATTAGTTTGCTCATATACTATTAAAATGCGATAAAATGCTACCTCAAATGCTAATCAACTATGCTACCTTGTGACAAGCGTAAATTCCTTCAACTTTTCTTCAAGCAACACAATCAACAGGCGTCCTTGTCACCTGTCCAAAGACATCACCAAGTAGCTTGAGATTATTCCGTGTGTAGGCATTTTTTTGGTCTTTTGCTAATCGAAATAAACTTTCTTAGAAAACTTATCTAATTTAAGTTCTGAAGCAAATTGTTTCTTCATTATAATTCTTATTTGATTAATGATGAAATGTCATGGACCAATTGATAGTTACTTCAATGGTGAGTGAGAGTGTGTGATGATTGATTTACCTTACTAACATTAGAAATGATTGGATCATACCTTTTGCACTAGAAACTTATAAATCCCTTACTTATCATGACCTGAACTAGAAATGATAGCTGATCACAGCCCTGTCACTAAAAATGATGGAATTATGGCAAAGAAATGGTAGGATCATTTACCTTCATTGTGATGACAACTTGAATCTCTCAGTTTATTTAAAGGTGTACCCTAAATAGCTTTCAAGTGGAAGGGGTCGCATTTTCACATCAGGTGCACAGGCTATTATGACACCTCAATTAATCACAAAGCTTTTTCCAGAATATCTGATGAGGAATGTATGTGTATCACACATCTCCAAATATTTAATATCGTGCAAGGCAATGCTTGTAAATTAATGTATTATGTATAACTGACCGACTCATTACCTAAACTATGCTAATACTACATCAAACCTAAGCTTTATCTTAAATGATTAGGAATGATGAAAGTCTGAGGCCAGTAAATTTAAATTTTAGACCCGCTTGTTTCTTAGCTATTTGGGGCACACCTTTAATGGTTGTTATTATTGCGATTTAAGGTGACCTCGGTTTGCTAGGTTTCCTTTTGTGTCTATGTTAAAAGATGAGGCTGTATGTGCTTGCTTAAAAATTAAACCATTCTCATTTTCCTGAGTAGTTGATTTTCTAGAGAAAACTTGAAATTTCCCTTCTTATTTTTTTGTTGCACTGATTGTTTCCTCCAAACTCATTTCATTTCCATTTTAACGAATATATCTGTGAAGTTAAGCACTCAAGATGAATTTACTGTGTAATAAAATAATACCAGTTATACCATGGCAAAATATTTGTTCTCTCACTGAAAAGCTGTGGAAATTAGGTATAAGACAGACTATCTTACAAAGATTTTCCGTGGGGGAGTTCCCCGCACCCCCCCCCCCTCTGCCGAGAGGGCGCTTCGGCGCCTCTATCGGACTGTCGCCGCGCCGCTATGCGGCTTAGGTGGGCCGCTGGCCCAAAAGAGTCATCTCGCCCAACTGTCACCATAGAGTACCCCCATAACAACCCTTACACTTTAAACACTGATTACACGTATATGTTTATCTACATTCAGACCTGCCAACCCAAGAGTGGGGCAATGCGTGAGATTTGGTTTTAGGGCAATTGATGTATCAATGATAGTATATTGGAGATGATATTGTGATGATAGTTGGAGATTTTAATTTTCCAGATGTAGATTGGGAGCATATGGCCGTTAGGCCCGGTTCAAATCAGAGAGAAGTACACAAATGTTTTTTAAACTTAGTTTTGTTTTATGGGCTCCACCAATTGGTGACACAGCCGACTCACGTTAGAGGGAATATCTTGGACCTTGTTCTTACTAATAATGAGAAGCTGGTTGACAATCTGAATATTGTTGAGCCTGGCCTGAGTGACCATTTCATGGTGGAGTTACAGCTCCAGCCAGTCCAAAGCCATCTTACTACCTCAAAAAAGTTTTTAAATTTGTACAAAAAGGCTAATACCCCAGCTGTCATAAAACATCTGGATAATACACTGGTGAAAGTAAAAGATCTGATTAGGGATAATGCAAATATAAATGTGATTTGGAACTGTTTTCAGAGTGATTTACAGATGGCAATTGAAAGGTTTGTTCCCAAATACCAGATCAAAAATTCGAAACCAAATGAGCCTATGTGGTTTAATAAAGAGGCCAAAACAGCTGTTACGCAACAAAAAAAGATGTATAACAAAGCTAAAAGATCGGGCTTGCCAGAGGACCTTGAAGAGTACAAGATACTCAGACGAACAAACAAAAAGGTTTTCAGAAAAATGGAACATGAGCATTACATTAGAACTCTTTTTGAACCGCTAAGCAAGGGGGACAGTAAGCCTTTTTATTCTTTTTACCGAAGAAAGTGTGGCCGGAGTGGTGGTAGCGGTACGTCAGCTTTTAAGGACAAGTCTTGCTCAGAGACAGCTGAGATTTTTAACACATTTTTCCAAAGCGTATTTTCAAAAACAGACCACAGGCCTACTTTTTATAGTGATGGGGTAGCAAAAAGTCGGATAGTTGTTACTAAAGATGGTGTCATAGTAATGTTGAAAGGTCTTAAAGATGGCAAAGCTCCGGGCCCAGATGGCTTGACAAAAAACGATCTTAGTATTGATATAAATAATACCGCTGAAATTTTAACACTAATTTTTCAATACTCTTTGGATACTGGAGTTTTGCCAGACATCTGGAAGACTGCAAATATTGTACCAATTTTTAAAAAAGGGAACAAAGAGCTCCCTGAAAATTTTAGACCGGTGTCTTTAACATGTATATCATGCAAACTTTTAGAGCATATTATTCTTAGCAATATAAGCCCAATACTTGAGGAGTTTTTAAGCCCTGACCAACATGGGTTCAGGAGAGGACTCTCCTGTGCTACTCAGCTTGTTTCTACATCAAATGAAATAATGGCGGCTGTTGGTAATGAAACATCAGTACATGCAGCAGTCTTGGATTTTTCCAAGGCTTTTGATAAAGTCTCCCATGGTCTGTTAATTGACAAATTGCTTCGTACTACAATTGACAAGTCAATAATCAAATGGATAGAAAATTTTTTGTTTGATCGATTTCAGAGAGTGGTTATCCAAGGAAGTAACTCAAGCTTTTTGGCAGTTACATCCGGAGTCCCCCAGGGTTCTGTTTTGGGCCCTTCACTGTTTTTAGTTTATGTTAATGATATTGGAAGTTCTCTTCAACATTCTTCTATAAGCCTTTTTGCTGATGATGCTCTCTTATACTGTCCAATTACAACGCCTAGTGATACGCTTTTATTTCAGCAAGATCTTTTATCTCTTGAGCGATGGGCTAACACATGGAAAATGGAGTTTAATGTTAAAAAATGCCAGGTAGTTTTGTTTGGCTGGAAGCCACCAATCAACCAAGTTAATTTATCGTATACCCTTTATGGCGTACACTTGGAGATTGTGGAATCTTTTAAATACTTGGGAGTGAATGTCTCTAATGACTTTAAATAGGACATACACATAGATGACATTACCTCTAGAGCATATTAAAGGTTAGGGATGTTGAGGAGAGTATTACACGGAGCACCCAGAAACGTCAAAAAAATTGCATATCTTAGTCTGTGCAGGCCCGTTTTGGAATTCGCTTGTGAGGTATGGGATCCATACCTCATAAAACATGAAACACAACTGGAAAATGTCCAGAGGCGCGCTGTGCGTTTTATTGCGGATCTTAAAGGGGTGGAAAGCGTAACTATGGCCAGAGACAAATTAGGGTTGGAATTGCTTAAGAACAGACGGAAGTCGGCTCGAATGGTTTTACTTATAAAAATTCTCTCCAGCAGTGTGCATGAGTCTTTAATCAATAATTTTAGCATTATAAACAATGACACACACTCACATCATACCAGATCGGTATCCAATGACGTACCTAGGGCTGTTCCAGCCAGCAAAACATTTTACCATAACAGTTTTTTACCGAGAACTTCTCGCGACCTACGAGGAAATTTTTAACGCACTTTTTATAGTCATGATTTTACTTACTTCGAATATTACTTGACTTTTATTGAAAACATTTGAACTAGATCTAGATACGTACATGATGGCCCTTTTTTTCCTCGGGGATCGAGGTCTTAGGGTTCGATTGACCAAGACTAAGATATACAAAATTGTGGAAATTGAGGCAAAAATCTCACGCATTTTCATTTTTTCTTTGAGGTGATTGCGTGAGTCTCACACCCAATGCGTGAGAGTTGGCAGGTATGTCTACATTAGACAATCAGATTATTAGATTAATTAGCTGCCCACTTAACTCTCTTCCTGTTATGCTGCAAAAGCCGATAGTTGTACAAATAAAAACACGATATTTAAAATCTAAATATTACATCACTGATTCCTATCATCTCTATTCAGAATGAGTACCCAAAGCAGAAAACTCGCTCACTCAACATTATCAATCATGTGGATGAAAAAAAACTCGTTAGCCTTATGCGACGCCATGTTTTATTATTTCCGGTTTACATAGCAATGGTTTCACGTGGAAAATTTAGTCTGTTCTAAGCTTCTATTGGTTAAACAAAGTTCATATTGTGAAAAGCATACTTGATTGGCTTAAATGAGCGTAACTTTTCCAAACACAGCAAATGCACGTGGCATCAAATTTACTCGTTTTCGCTATTTAAGGTAATTTAATACGCGCTACTTAACCCCACCCATAGATATAATAAACCCTATTATTATATCTATTACTCCACCTTACTGAAATCGTGACCCATATACGAACGGGCGGTTTGAAAGAGCCATACTGCCATGAGTACCCGATACTTCGCAGGCAAACTGGTTGCTCAAAATTGGGGGTCCTATCACACAAAGCTGTCGTCAGAATAGTCACTTTTAACATCACTGTCGTCACTTTTAAAATCACTGTCGTCACTTTTAAAATCACTGTCACCTTTTTCAAATTGGTAACCAAAACAACCTCTTTCTTCACATTCGTTATTTTAATACAAATATCTATACTGGTGGCACTGGGTTGCGTTAAAAATCTGAAACTCGCTAGGTTTGAACTTCTGCTAACCAAAAGCATGGCTCAACCAGCGACCTTCACAAACATATTAGTGATGTTTGGGAGCGTTGCTGATTACTCCGCGAAGAGTGACAGCCGTCTTAGGTTTTTAGAGCTATATTTCTTGTACGGAAAATAGACCGAGATTGCCTTTAATAATCACTGTCAGTCACAGACTTAGAAACGGATTTGCTGTCAATGTCGTGGCATTTCATTGATTTAATTATTTGGCAGTCTGTAAATGCTGGGCCAGATGCTTCAAACCAAAACTAGTGAAGTTTCGGGTGACCGTGGTGATTTATGAACAAATAATAAGTTAGTAACGGTACGGCAACACGTGAAATGGAATTGGTTATATATCTCAAATAAATATCATTCCAAATCAAAAACACGGGTCCTTTGTCTAGTGAGTATTTACTTTATTACAAATGAATACTATCTGGGTTGTACAACAAGTTGTAGAATCAACCCAGATTCAAAACATACAATACAACGATACAATACAATACAATTTACAATTACAATTACAAATACGACAAGGAAAATTAACAATTCCGATGGAATTCTATTTACCTCTAACACACTCTTCTTAAAACACGTCCGAATTGACTGAATGATCATCAAAAAGAGAGTGAGTTAAACGCAAAACAAAAAGCTATCTCATTTAAAAGTAAAGCTAGCCATCTGATCACAAAAGAAAAATCACACAATACAAAAAAAATAATTCTAGGAACATAAGCTATAAAAATTAGTATCATTGGACTCGCCAAAATGTAATTTCATAACATTCTCCGCCCCTAGATGCGACACAGTATCAACATGATCTTAGCATCGATTGCCAACAAAAAGAAATTACATATAAGTTTGTTCTTCGACAATTCGTCGAAACTTATTAATAGGAGAAGTTGTTAAGTTTTACCCCAATTCAACATTGGAAACTCGTACAACTTTAATTCCCTATAAATTTGTGAATCAAATCTCTAACCATTCCCAGGTGTCTCCCAATTTGCTGGATTTGGGAAAGGTGCTCTTGTACAGTTCCAATCGTCTGTCGAGCGCCTTGGTTTTCCACTCGCAGAGCAATGTTCTCTTCGCGGAGGCGATCACGTTCTGCAGTAACCCTCTTTAACTCCTCTCGAAGTACCAAAACTTCAGCATTGCAGTGTACATTGGTAGTAGCCGTATTTAGCGTAGTTGGTCGGGGAACCGCTGTGAAAGGAGTCGAGGGTCTAACAACACTACCGCTCATTGTTCGTTTCAGGGCAGGTCGGAGGGCAGCAACACATGCCGAGGATGGTTTATGGGATTGTTGTTGCTTTTGTTCCCGACCAGCACGAATGCTTGCTGCGGCAGCAGTCGACTCCTCTTCATTCATAAGTAGCCGAACATCCCGATTCCGTTTGTTGAAAGTCACACTGAGGGATGACGCATCATTAGAAGTGGTGGCTGGGGCAGTTACTGTTTCCACTTTGATGCTGCGAGCACCATCCTTCCTGTGCACCAGTTCTCCAAACGCTGTAGAATCTGGTAACCCCACAAACTGTAGGAAATTCTGGAAAAGCGTTCGGTCCACTTCATAACAACTCGTTATGTCCTGGTGATCGGCGGCCAAGTTCCTCTTCTGCTGTTGAATATGCATGCCGATCAACGATTTGATATTTTCCGACACACCACAGGAGCAGAAAAACCTTGTGAAGTGGGTGCGGATATGCTCCGTAAGTTTGTCAGGGATAGATATGGTAAACGAACACAGTTTGCATCCATTAGGGTGAAGGCGGGCATTCTTGACTTCCACGGATGTTTGTTCATCGACAAACTTTACAGTGCGCAGTCGCTTTCTGACGGGGCCCGTGGTCGTAAGCTGAGTTTCGGGCTCCTCTACATTGACCACCGGTTCTTCAGGTTCCGGTGATACCGTTAAATTTTCGTCTTCATTATTATCCAGCACAATCTGTTCCTCCTCTACGTCTACTTCAATTTGGAGTGGGACCGATTCCGCCATCTGTAGTAAGAGACGTAACCAACTTCAGAATTGGAAGCAAGGAAGAGTTGCTGGTGCCATAAGTAGTTGTAGGTGCAGCATGCTGGTGTGTGCAATGATAGACAGAAAGTCCTTCACCTCGTGCATAGGGAAATAAACCAAACAGTCTATGTTAACAATTACATATGAAAAGAGAATTAGATCTACATGCTCATAATTATCACAACTGACACTACCAAAGAAGTCAATCTACTTAGTTTAGTTTTGCACCGCTACTCAAAACTAATACAATGTGTAATCAAATAAATGCCTCGGTCGGCGTCGAGTCCTTCCTAACCTTCCCGTAGGCAACACAGGTTCTGGAACAACAGGATCACCAGCCAAGTCTGAGTGAACAGACCTGTTGTCAGGTTCATCTGTGTACTCTAGAATAGACTGATGGGTGGTTTGTCCTAAATGAGGAGTTTGTCGACCGTCCGCGTCAGCACAAGGAACAAATAATTTCAATCGACATTCGTTGACTACTCCTCGGCCGTCTATTTTATAGGTGCCATTATTAAATGACTTGCGAATAAAAAAAGGACCCTCGAACTTTGGCAGAAGCTTAGGGTTAACTCCTTTTTTCTTTCGCTTGCGTTGTACCAAAACCAACTCGCCGGGTTTAAATAAGGGTTCCTCGTCAGAGTCAGGCCATCTCATGAGTAAACTCTGTTGGGACCTCAACAGATCATGAGCTGACTCTAGACGCTCCTTTAGTCTTTGGGCATACTCTAGCCTTGTGTTCAGCTCACATGAATACGTACCACCAATCAACTGATCTGGCAGGCGACATTCCCGTCCAAACATGAGAAAGTTGCTAGTTTCCTCAGTTTTTGAATGCGGAGTAGCTCGCAGAGCTCGCATAATTTGAGGTAGCAAACAATCCCAGTTATTCTGTTCTTGTCCGGAACTGAGGAGCATGGATCGAAGTGAGTCACCAAGAGTTCGATTACCCCGTTCCACCACTCCATTAGACTGAGGGTGGTACGGTGTAGTACGTGTTTTAGTTATTCGCCAAAAACGACATAGTTCGGTCATAAGTTCACCTTCAAACTGCGAACCACGATCGCTATGAAGTTCTTCAGGGAGACCAAAATAACAAAAAACTCGACTATCTAAAGCTTCGGCAACAACGGGTGCGGTTGCATCCGAAAGAGGCAACGCATCTTGCCACCGAGTAAAGTGATCGGTAAGAACTAAGACCCACTTATTTCCTCTCAAGGTTTCTGGCAACGGTCCCACTAAATCAATAGCAACTTTTTGCCATGGTCGACCAACCCAGAGTGGCCCAGCCCTGGAAGAGGGAAGAAGGCCCCCGGACTTAGCACGTTGACAAATTTCACAAGTACGTAACAGCCTACGTACATCAGCGGTCATGCCCGGCCAATACCAGGTTAGCCTCAACCTTTTTAAGGTCTTTGTCCGACCGGAATGAGAGAGGGTATGGGTGGACCATATTAAATCCTTTCGCAATGTCTTAGGACAGACAATGACCTCTTTAGTTCTTTGGCCATTGAGAATTCGAACAACCAGGACACCATCGTCTCGAATTCTCATTAATGACATCATTGAATTGAGTTTTCGTAGTTCCCAACTTCCCAAATTGACGATAGATGCATCAATAGCTACCTGGTCATCAACAGCCTTATATACCGTTGAAACTTCTCCTTGTTCCTTCTGAGCGCCACTCAGTACAAGGTTGGTTTCGGTAGAATCAGGCGTTGGTAGCGGTAGAGATACTTGTTCTTCCCCGCTGTCTTGCAGATTGTCTCCATTAACTGGACACACAAGAGAACCATCTCTGGCTTTTTCCTGCAAGACACTATGGCACTCATTAGAGGGATTATCATAGTGACTAACAAAGTCAGAAGCACCATACAGTTGCTCGCCAATAATATCGGTGACAACCGTATCTTCCTGGGTTCTCATGTCTGAGAGTTCTTTACGAATATCAGGTAAACTAGGGCCCCCACCAGTGCGATCCATTCTGTCACACTGTGAACAGTCGCGGCATGGGCGGCGTGACAGGCCATCTGCATTACTGTGGACTCCGCCGGGCCTATGCTCTATACCAAAATTGAATTCACTTAGAATTTCTAGCCATCTAGCCACTTGTGCTGAAGGAGTTGTCTTCCGGCACAGCCAGAGCAGAGAAGCATGATCGGTGCGAATTCTAAATCTTCGACCGTATAGATAAGGTCTGAAATGGATTACCGCCTTCACAATAGCTAGGAGCTCACGACGTGTGACACAGTAATTGCGTTCTGCCGATGAAAGAGCTTTGCTGTAATACGATATCACTTTTTCCTCACCCTTTTGAATTTGGGATAACACTGCGCCCACACCATTTAGAGAGGCATCCGTGTCTAAGATATACTCCAACTGAGGATTAGGATAAGACAGGACAGGTGCGGTCATCAAAGATTGTCGAAGAAAATCAAACGCTTTTTGGCATTCCTCTGACCACTGGAAACGTGTATTTTTCCCAGTTAATTTAGTTAAAGGGCGGGCTTTACATGCAAAGTTGTCGACAAAACGACGATAGTACCCCACGAACCCGAGGAACGATTGCAGCTCTGTCAAGTTCTCTGGAACTGGCCACTCCTGCACAGCGGCTATCTTATCCGGGTCGGTAGACACTCCTGCATCACTAACCACATGACCCAAATATTTCACTTTTTGTTGAAAAATGTGACATTTCGATGGTTTGAGCTTTAACCCGGCAGCGCGAAGACGTGATAGGACCTCTTCTAGATGCAAACATTGTTGCTCAAAGGTTTTACCAATGACAATGATATCGTCTAGATAGAGTAACACTGACTTCCAATGAAGACTGTGGAGAACCCGCTCTATCGTACGTTGGAAAGTGGCCGGGGCGGCGGTCAAACCAAATGGTAAGACTTTCCATCGCCATAACCCTCCTCGAGTACAAAAAGTAGATTTGTTCTTCGCGTCTTCATCTAAAGGAACCTGCCAATATCCACTCATTAAATCAAGAGTAGAAAAATATTGACTATCAGCTAAAGCTTCTAAACTTTCGTCGATTCTGGGAAGTGGGTAAGCATCATGTACCGTGACGGCATTAAGTCGTCGATAATCGATACAAAATCTCCAGCTTCCGTCTTTCTTTTTAACCAGCACCACTGGAGAACTCCACGCCCCCTGTGCTGGTTCAATAAGATCTTGCTCGATCAACTTCTTAACCTGCTTATCGACCTCCACCTCTTTCTCCGCCCCTAGACGACGAGGTGCCTGTTTAATGGGTCTAGTTCCCGGTTCGATAGGAATCGAATGTTGAACCAGAGTTGTGCACCCCATATCGTGATCTCCGGCAGAGAAAACATCTCCAAACCGGTCTAGTAGGCCGGCAATCACTTTCTGTTGTGATGTCAGTGTACAAATGCTACTGGCTTCTCTGTATAAATTTTCCAAGTGTTCTGGTACAGGTTTATCAGATAGCAATTCCCCTTGCTTTGAATTCTGACCTGTGTCACACTCGACTGGCGTTTCGACAAGCTGGTCACTTTCCACACTAAAACATTGACCAATAATTGACCCAGACGGAATGAATACCGTCTTATTTTGTGGATTCAAACATCTGACCACAAACCTATCTCCCTTGGTGCATGCTACAACACAAGAAGCCAAAGCTAAACCTCTGGAAACTGTCGCTCTACTCATTTCTACCATTCCAACAGAAGAATTGATAACTCTTGATAATTGGCAATCCAACAGTTTTTCAGATTGCGGAGGAACATCTACGTCAGACACTACCTGCACAGAGCTAGTGTAGTCCACTCCATGGCGGTCAGAACATCGTAGAGTTTTACCATTCATTACTAATGTGAAATTACTACAGAAAAGTTGACAATTATTACCTAGCAGAAAAGGCATACCTAAAATGGTGTCAGGTTCAATGTTGGCTACTACCCAAGACACATTGATCATTTCTGATCTAAGTCTACTATCCAACTCTACCTGACCCTCAATTGGCAACCCTGACCCATCTGCCAAGGTTCCAGTATTGCAATGAAAAGGCTTCATACTCTTCTTAGTAACCTGAGGAAGTTTATTAAATATTCTTTTGGAGAGAATGTTGAGGGTACATCCGCTATCCAATAGATAGCGAACTGCTATACGCCCAACTCTTCCAGGCAAATATAACGCAGGTGTGCATGATGCCATGTTCACGGAAAAGTTTTCCGATATTGTGCAAGCAGTGGTTTGGTTCGAAGTAGTCGTAACTGAAGAACCGTACGTTGACGCAGGTAACCTGTTGGTGAGTAGGTGATCAGGCACCTCAACTGGCTCTTTTACCACGTCTCGGCTATCAATGTTAACTACTGTTTCCTCCCCACCACTGTTTATGCGGAAATATGATTCCGGTCTACCACCAGCCTCCGCAGTGTTCTGTGCAGACCTACTTAGTTTTCCGAATTGCTAGAATTTTTAGATTTAGCACTGGTTAATTGTGGACACTCTCGCTTAAAATGCGATGTACTGCCACACTGGTAACAGGCCCGACTATTCTTTTCTGCATTAACACGATTTGAAGAAGAATTAGGCCTCAACAAATTGTCAGTCTGACGTCGGTTACCTTGCTCGTAGAGAGCAAGACGACGTGACTGTTCCTCAATTTGCTTAGTCTGTGCATCCAACTTCTGGGAGAATGAAGCTAACAGTGTTTCAAATTTGTCGGGTTTCGGGCAACCGGCTTTGAATCTTGAAGTTTCGTCAGGTGTGGAGTCCACTACAGCCACTCTAGCACTTCGCTCCAGTCGTGGAGCAGGTTTAGGAGGTACTTGTGCAAGCATTACATAGCGCTCTGCAGCTTTAACAGCTCCATCCAATGTATTGACTTTGGCTAGGGATATATATTGCCTTAATGCTGGGTCGTCTAGCGCTCGATCAAACGCTTCCACAGCAAGAGTACTTTCCACCTCTGAACCAAGACCCCCATAACTAAGACGAGCCAGTCTTCCTACCCGGTTTCCCAAGTTCATATAGCTTTCACCAGGCTCACGTCGGGTTTGATGAAGTTTCTCACGTGCTTCCTCTGGTAAAAGACCAAACATGTATAACAACCGTCGAAACACCTCTTTAACACTATCAGCTCTGCCGGCTTCTTTTGCTCCTTTATCGAGAGCACCTCTCAGCTGTGCTAAAGCCACCCTTTCCTCCCAACCACTCAATGCGCATACATCATTATACTGTTGTATAAACAGATGTACATCTCCTGTACCATCAAAGCGAGGGGTTTTCAATGTTGATTTGACTACATTTGAAGTTGACCTTTCCTCTATAGCGTGGGTGAACTCGTTGACCAAAGTCCGCAACATATCTTCGGTATTACTATTAATTTGAGCTGAGGTTGAAGAATGCAACGGCTTTGGAGCCGACTCAGCAGCACTGGGTTTATGTAACACAGGCAGCCCTGTACTTGCGTAGGCGTCGGAAACACAAGGAGTCGTTTCAAACTTATTTACAGTTTGGTTAGGCCTACTCAATCTCTTCCCTAAAGAATCAGGATATTGATTTATCCTCACTAATTTTGACCTAGCAGTGGGCACCGGAGAAATGTTTAGGCCTATCTGTGGCTCTGAGCTGGGAAAGCACCTATTATAGGCATCATCTATCACAGTCTCAGCAGATAACGTTTCTCTGGGGGTGACAGAAGGATAAGATGACCCAACTACTACGGTAGATCTAGGCCTAGGTGTAGGAGGAATAGTTCTCTGTGGAATAAATGAAGGTATAGTAGGTAAACCTACAGTGGTAGATTGGAAAGTGTCTTCCCTACTGTCATAAAATATGTCATCTCCATCAATATACCCAGCCTCAACAGAGTCATCATGGTTTGACATAATTGCAATTAGCTACTGCTAACACAGACTGACAAATTCACTAGACAAATAAACTCAAAGTTAAGAATCTTAAATCCCAACTCTAAATTTAAATATCCCGGACAAGCCCCCAATGAAATGGAATTGGTTATATATCTCAAATAAATATCATTCCAAATCAAAAACACGGGTCCTTTGTCTAGTGAGTATTTACTTTATTACAAATGAATACTATCTGGGTTGTACAACAAGTTGTAGAATCAACCCAGATTCAAAACATACAATACAACGATACAATACAATACAATTTACAATTACAATTACAAATACGACAAGGAAAATTAACAATTCCGATGGAATTCTATTTACCTCTAACACACTCTTCTTAAAACACGTCCGAATTGACTGAATGATCATCAAAAAGAGAGTGAGTTAAACGCAAAACAAAAAGCTATCTCATTTAAAAGTAAAGCTAGCCATCTGATCACAAAAGAAAAATCACACAATACAAAAAAAATAATTCTAGGAACATAAGCTATAAAAATTAGTATCATTGGACTCGCCAAAATGTAATTTCATAACACACGTAACAAAATTTCCGTTGGTTCTAACCAAAATCACAAAATGATTGAAACACACAGAATTATTCTGCGCTGCTAGAATCGTGCTAACGAGCACGATCTCAGCAGCTTTTGCAATTATTATAGTCAAAGAGACGTATAATGACACACAATAGTAAAAGTATAAGTGCAAATCAACATAGTACACACGATGCAATTGCTTAAATTGCGTTATTGAATGTATTTATTGTTTGGACGCTATAGCTACAATTTGTTTATTTTTTAATTATATTTCCTTTTTAGCAGCAAAAGTTTTGTGGTAGAGAATGTCGACATCTCTAGCGCAAACAAGTCAGTTGCATCGTATTTACTATGATAACTTTCTGTAATAATTTTCTTGTGTGTCGCATTATGTTTTCAGACTACGTTTATCTTAAAATTTGCTAAAGTCGTGTTTGCTAACTGATAATAGCGCGACTTAGACAGTTACATCGTGTGTTCTATGTTGAAATGCTTCCGTATTTTTATTGTGTGTCACGGTACATGTCTTGGACTATACTAATTGCTAAAGCTGTTAGAATCGTGCTCGCTAATAATTTGTTTAATCCGTTAAAAGCGTTTCGTCGACGAACTCGGTGGGCATGCACAGCTCAAATAATTCTGTGAATTTTGACCGATTAATTCTGCGTTTTTCGTGATTTCGGCCAGAACTCCGAACCAACGAAAAATTCGTTACGTGCAGCCGTACCTTTAGTAATCCTATTTACGCAATCCTCGTCACCTACATTGGTAAATGGTCGTCTCGTCTGTCACTTTTTAAATATCCCTGTCGTCGGGTCGTCAGAATCGTCACAAAACATGGGAGGACCCCCAAAATTACGCCATATACCGACCTTCGTATCCTGATTCTGTTTTTACATTATGCATCAATTTTTTAAAGAATGGTGTAAGTTTAATTGTAAATATCTTTATTAATCTTTACCCAATGGCACTACGTAGTGAACAACATTAGCAATAGATTTATCTACTTCCGACCTTTAAACAAACAACGTGTTTGCTGAACAGACCTGCCAACCCAAGAGTGGGGCAATGCGTGAGATTTGGTTTTGGGGCAATTGATGTATCAATGATAGTATATATAAAATTGTGGAAATTGGGGCAAAAATCTCACGCATTTCCGTTTTTTCTTTGGGGTGATTGCGTGAGTCTCACGCCCAATGCGTGAGAGTTGGCAGGTATGTTGCTGAGGTCCCACTGAGGTACTGTGCTATTATTATTTTTTCATAACTTCTTTCCATCTTTGTATATCAGACACGTGTCAAACATTCAAGCAGGTTTTTCTGAACGAATAGTCGGCGACATAATAAACAGTGACTGTTTTCTCCCAAACACAAGTTAACTATTTGACTACATGTTATTTGCATCTCTATTTAATATTAATCATGCTATAATATTGCGATAATATAATACTGTATTTAGCTGCCTAGAATATCTGAATATTTTGTATCTGCAATTGATATAGCGTTTGCATAACGATACAAGGCAATTTTATTTCACTATTTGTTCTATTTCAGCTATTATAAGAACATTATCTTTAGTCCAACTATGATAAAAATCCTATTGTTTTAACTCCATTGTTATAAACAACCGTTACAAATTATAACATTGTTATAACAAGTTGTTTGTAACAACTTGTGACAAACAACAAGTTGTTCCATAACCAAAACCAATTTAGTAACTCTACACTGTACTCGAACTTCATATTGCTGATTCATGTCTCAGCTCAGCATGTTAAACTTTAATGAAAAGACAACTCTAACAGCTGTTATGTATAAAATACTTATGAAGTTACTGATAATAAATAAATAATCAATGCGTCTAAACAACTACTCATTATGTTATAAGTTTATCTTGTTCAACTTTCCTACTTTAATTTGCTGAAGGTTTCAAATGAAGTCAACAAGTTTCCTTTTGCTGTTGATGTTGGCTGCGGTACTGGGCACCAGTCTACAGCTCCACTAGCAAAATACTTTGACTCAGTGTTGGGGATAGATATCAGTAAAGAGCAGATAGCAGAGGCAAAGAAAAGCGAACACCCGGAGAATGTTAACTTTAAGTAAGTGGTTAACATATGTATTAGGTTGAAAGTGGCTTGACAACTGGTATAATTCAACATGTTATATATATTTTTGCTAGATATGTCTGTAATGCCGGATTGAGATTCAAAGATGCACTATTTAGGATCAGAACTCTTTACTTTGATGTAATAGTTTTCCTAAGTGGTACCAATGATATACAGCCCCCAAGGATAGCCGACGGTGCTCATATGGGCGGGGTTTAATGATGAAGCTCTGTTGGGATTAACCCGAACACGGCACCCGAACAAACAAATATGCTGAATTAAGCACCTTGTAAATTTACGAATATTATGAACTATCGTGGTTATTTTACTTATCTGTTGCATTCATTTTGTTGTCAAATAAATATAGTATCCCAATATTGTCACCGTTATGATCAGTCAGTTACCATTCACAAGCATTCGTGATATTAATAGTCACAATCGTAAAATAGCTCAAATTCGGTTTTGCATTTAGATTTTGAGTATGAAAACTACACTGCACAGCTTTGCCTGCTGTCCCATCTTATTGGCAAGGTAAAACAATGTGAAACCGATGAAAGACTTTGCCATTTTATATTAGGGGTGGCAAAATATTAATCAAAAACTAAAAAAAAATGCCGTTGTTCGGGTAATTATATTCAACTTTAGGCATATACTACGACCTTTACTAATTTTAAAATTACTAAAAGTAGGTAATTTGAAATGTTTTATTTTGAATAGATACATTATTTTGGTTAGGTATTACCCCTACATTGCAGAAAAGCAAAGTTTGCTATTGTGACCTGTGGGGTCTACTGGCTGAATAAGCTAATGAAACGATAACAGCGATTCGTGTTTTCTAAAACCTAACAAGGCAACGCGACCGCCCCGCTAGAGTTATGTTTGCCCCGAAACCCAGGCTAGCACAATCCTAATAGAGCTCCATCATTAAACCCCGCCCATATGATAGCCGTCGGCTATCCTTGGGGGGCTGTATATCATTGGTGGTACCGAAAGGATGACAATGATACTTACCTTTTATACTTACCCATACTTACCTTTACTTGCATGTTGCTTGTTTGACTTGGATTTTAACCCATGATTTACTACATTATGACTTGGATGATAAGAAAACTGTTTTTCTCATGTTATAATCATTTATCAAAGATGCAAAACATGCTCTATAATAACATGAAACTTCCAAGGTGTACACATGGAATGCTACATTGTGTCAAAATACAGTCAAACATGGATAACTCGAACTTCACGGGACCGAGCAAAAGTGCTCGAATTATCAGAGCGTTCAAGTTATCAGAGCACTGTAACAAGTCCATGTATTTACTTATTTATTAGTAGATACATGTACATATACAAACTATAATATAAATCAAAAGCACAAATGGCTTGTTTCAAATTAAATGCTTCTAATGTAAAGTTTAAAACGTTTTTATCAAAAAGTATAGAGATTTTTCTATCACTTGAGGTTGGTTTGTTGTTTGAGGTGATGTTGTTGCCAGGATGTTTTTTAGATTGACATTGGCAAAACTTGATCGTTGTTGAAATGCTCAAAAGAAAAGACATCTTTTTCTTTTGAGCGTTTTACCCACGATCAATTTTGCCGATTTTTCTTGAAGTTTATGCAAAGATTACCTTACTTTACCTGGGATTCGTTAAGAGCAACACTCCGAGGCAGTTCAATTAAAAGTTTTACGGTACATTGTATATCACTCACGCTTTTTGAATGGATACTTATTGAATGTACACACGTATTCTGTGTTTAGGTCAAACGATGAATAGTTTTTTTTACCTAAGACAACGTATACGTTTAATTACAACAATTTTTAAGATGTTTTAAACATTCAACATTCTGATGTTGACGTTGATTCAACACGGAATCAACGTCGGAAAACTATTCATCACGGGCTAGCCGGGTCACGCACTCAAGGATTTTCGCCACACACATACAAAACAAAAACAACATGCTGTTTTTGTTTTGTAAGTGCGTGGTGAAAATCCTTGCGCGCGTGACCCGGCTAGCCCGTGCTATTCATCGTATAGCAGTATAAATCAAATTTCACCAAACCTTTAGAAAAGTCGTTGACAAAAATATTTTGCCGATGGTGGTAATAACGACGCTTATGAATTACGAAAAGATGAGGTTTACCTCTATGACTTGGAATAAAGTGATTTTCTAAAGCGATAACAACTGTTTCGGTAGCCGTTGGGCAAAAAACAGTTTGAGTTAACAGTGTTGAGTTCGAGTTATCTATAGCAATTTATCATTACGTGGGAACGGACCAAAGAAACCGTTCGAATTAACCATGTGTTCGAGTTATCCATGGGCGAGTTATCCATGTTTGACTGTATTTCTTTTTTTACATTTTGTTAACATGTTTTCTATGCATGCACTTATTGTTCACTTACAATTTATTGATGATATACAATTTAGGCAAGAGATTATCACTCTATTGGTTTAAGGAAAAACAGCTTTTGACATTTAATTCCTGGAATTTTGCTAATAGGGTGTCAGCAGGGGAAGCACTTCCTGTCGGAAATGAGACTGTATCATTACTTCAAGTAGCAGCTGCAGCACACTGTATGGATATAGTGCAAGTTTATAAAGAAGCTGACAGAGTTTTAACTCCTGGAGGGGTTGTTGCTTTATTCAGTTATTCAACGGCACCTGAAACTTCAAACCATCCTAAATCTGCTGAAATCGATCCTATACTTAAGGAGGTATTGCTAGCAACAACAACGACGGTTAATTTTATTGGTGGGGACAGTACTTTATACCTTTTATCTTCACATCATAATCTGATATGGTGATGCTCTTTTTTATTGTAAGACTATTATTTAGTTTTGTGAGTGATAACAACATTTTCTGTTTTGAAAACAAAAATTTTTAAACTTGGAGATTTTATGAAAAAGAGAATAAGCTTAAACCTGAACCACATGAGCATAAAAAGTAGCTAATTCCATGAACTGGAAACAGCCTCGTTGAAGCAAATCCTGTTTCTAACACTATGTATATTTCCTAATTTGCTAGGCGTTGCATGGGTAATAAAATGATCACCTAATGAATTTGAGTAACTTAGGCTAGTAACATAAACTAGTTTAAATCATTACTGTAATAAAAGCCATGTTCATCCATCTAAAGCCAGCCTGTGCCTAAAAGTGTGTTTATAATCGTTACGTTATGCATCATGATTTATCATGTAATTACAGTGGAACCTCCCTTCTCGAACATAATCATTTCCAGAAGGTTGTTCGAGATCTGAAACAATTTTTCATGTTAGAATTGTTGTATGTAAATTTCAATCCGTCTAAAGTTGAGAAAACAACTTCGGTAAGTATTTTTTTAGTATGCAGTACAGTTTAGGGTATAAAATGTTAAAAAAATATACATCAAAAGGTACTATCAAATATAAATACTAACTTGCTGGCTTTTTTCAATACCTCGCCGATTTCCTACTTTTGAATGAAGTAAACTAATTATGGATCATGCTCGAGTTGATTGCAGCAGAGTTGGATGTGGCCGACGTCATTTATTAGGCGAAGTAGTGAGGGAAAACAGTACCAGTTACAGTTGCTACCTCATAATTAATCCTGTTTTGAGGTTTACTAAATAAACTCATAGGTCCTAACTTCACAGGTCCTTCTGTAGCATTTTACTCTACATGCATTCAATTATCTCCATCACACTTCCTAATTCATGACATACAATTATTTAAGTATTTGTTATTGTACATACCCATTAGGTTGAAAATAGAATGATATATACAATCATCTAAATCTTTTCCACTATACCATTATTTTAATTTTATAGAAACTTAACTAATAATCTTTTAAAATTGATAACTTTATAAGTTATAACTTATTTGATAGGTAAGGCATTTGTTAGAAGGCATTCATGAATGGGGTCTCTTTTCTAATTACCAAGAGCCAGCGAAGTCAACTTTTTCAAAATGGTTTTGAATAGATTAGACACCGAAGAAAATGAACGAGTGTTTCCTTCTTGTACCAATGGTTGAAGGTTTCATTTACATCATGAAGCCTTATATGAAACAATATTTACTACCAACTCTTTCGTGAAGCCTGACAGCTAATGGAAAAATTTAGCTACCAGATTACTGTTGGAGAACCCGAGTTTATTTGCAGGATTTTTGTATGAAAGTTTTTGATCATTTTCAGTATCACTGAAAAAATACATAAATTACACATTTTTCATGGGTTTGTAAAATGTTGCAAACATAAAAAAAATCAAAATACTTATTATAAGTGTTTTATACTAGAAGTCAAGGAAGTAATGAATGCTGCTTAAATTCTACTAGCTTCATATACTTCATATACTAATAGGCCTGTTAACTTATTACAGATAGCTGATAGACCCGAGGAGAGAGGCTTTTTTGTCCCTGGTAATTACATGGTGAAACGCCGTTACACGGATGAATGCTTCCAAATTCCTTATGCTGACAAAACAAGGTAATTAAACATTATTTTAACTAGTACTATAACGACAGTTCTGCCCATCGTAAAGCCTGGTTTCCATATGACAGCGCAAGGCGCGCAACAAGGCGCACGACGTCGTGCGTAGGCCAGTTGTGATATGGAAACGTCAACGCACGACGGTCGCGCGACGTGCGTACACTGATCGCAAGTATCCAACAGAATGGATTCTTGCGATAGGTGCGTGCGATTATGTATCCCACAATACACCGTTAGACCTTTTCAACCTATCCCACAATTCCAGCGAAGGGCTTTGTTCCGAAGAAATCGGTCTCCCGTACGAAAGAGTAAGCCTGATTTTTATATGACAGCGTAATTTCGCAACGGAGGTCTGTTTTTCCGAAGAATTATGTCTCTCCTACGAATAAGTAAGGAAAATATTCACCCTGTCCAAAGCAAGCATAGAGCTTACGCACGATATGGAAACACTGCCTCGCGGCCCAAGAAATGCATTGCGCACGATCACTGGGCCTCGCGCGATCATTGCGCTGTCATATGGAAACCAGGCTTAAGAGACCGTTCATGTGTAATAACTATATGTGTATTTGTACAATTATTCCATGATGTTGCAATGTTTTCCGGTGGGGCAGTTTTTAGAGCACTTCTCAGCAAAACTCGGTAACCCGAGTTCAATTACCATGCGGTGCATTTTTTCCCTAACGCTCGTAGCATGGCGACAGACAGACACAGCTCTTATTATAGTAAAGACTAGCTGAATGTCCGAATGGGTAATCAAAACGTCTTTGCACAGAAAGTTTATCTTTAATTGTTGGTAACTGTGTTCAATCAATAATCAATATTCATATTAAAGATGAACATGCATAAAACTAGTAGATTTCATCAGAATTTGTTGGTATTTTTTATCCTTTGCGATTGCTTTTGATGTTTGAGGTGATCCGGCTGTCAGGATGATTCAGGAATAAAATCGACAAAGTTTGATTGTAGCCAAAACTTGATCATAGGTAGCGCAGATCAAATGAAAGTGCGATCATTACATCTATAGTTTCTAAGAGACCGGTAGAATAAGGTCATGTAGCGCTGCAACTTGAACGCAATAGCCGATATCAACTATAGCAACGATAACAACTAGTGTCATCTTTCGCACATATTTTTCTTCTTTAGCTGTGATCTAGTTTTGTTAATTTTAATCTTGAAACATCCTGGCAGTCAGAACACCTCAAACATCAAAAACAATCATAACGATAGAAAAATACCGATACTTTCTGATAAAATCTACTAACATTTTGTAAGTTAATCTTTAAGTTAACTTACAAAATATAATATATTTTATAACTTTGAGGCGTATAAAAATATTTTCTAGTAGTTTCATATTATTAGTTTGTTTTATGTTATTATTTTGAAATAACAAAATGAGGTTGTATCGATTAGAACCATCACTCACTTTATAGGCCTTTTCATTTGAATATTCACTGTTTCCATGATGCGTATTTGGAGTTGTATACACATTGAATTATCATGTGATAACTGATTCAATGGATGTTTGCATAGTGTCGATTATCACGGTCGCTTTATTAAAAAGATAACGATTTCTAAGGTCACAGTAACAAAACTCTCTTGACTTGCGAATTGTCGCCGTTTCCAATTTGCAGAAGACACAAACTTGCAGGTTACTGTGTCATGGAAACTTTGTAACTTTGATAGTCTAAGATGCAAATTTGTATGACTCTTTTTCCTTGAAATCAGATGTAAAACTAAGTTGGGGCTTTTTTGTGTTTGTTGCACTCTCCAACCGATTGACAGTGAAATGGGACTTTTGCTGGAGAGTAATTATATATGATAACAAGGATAAAGTCAAGTCTCATGAAGTATGAGTGTGGCACAAATGTATTGATTCATTTCAGAATAGACAACATACTGCATCCTATAACAAACACCGTTGAGGATTTTGTGCAATTTCATAAAACCTTGTCAAGGTTTCGAAAGATGGAAGAGGCAGAGCCTGATTTGACTAAACAGTGGATGGAGGATGCTACAGCGAGGTTACTATAATTTTACATTTTAAGTCAGCATCCATTGAAAAATGTTCAATTAGTTTAATCATGGGTAATTATTTAGCCAGCTGTTTTACAGTTCAACGTAAAAAGAACAATGCGTGTGTTATGTTTCTTTTCTGTTCTTATTGTTTTGCTACAAGCCATGCCGAAGGTCAGATTGTCTTTGGTATCAATCATTGAAAAAGGGGAACATGTTTGACTGGTCATACTGCATTAACAACTGTCGATGTGCGCATAATTAGTAGAAATTATTTTACAAATCCATAAAAAATCATTATGTAAGTTATCTATTGGTTTTAATATTTTTATTCTTTTAGTGATTCTAAGAATGATTCAAAAACCTCGTACATGAATCCAGCAAATAACTCGGATTCTCTAACTGTAGACTAGTACCTAAACTTTCCATTAGCTGCAAGTCTTCATGATATAAGCAAAACCTCCAAACATTGGTACAAGAACAAAGCTCTCATTCATTTTGTTCTTCTTTGTTCACACCTTTTTTTATATAAGAAGTTGGGAAAATCCATTTTATATTAGTACTAGCTGTGCTACCCAGCGCTGTGCAGGTATTAAAAATCAGCTTATAAACAATGAGAGGTAATGAGAGTAGCTCGCCCCTTGCTATTAGCCTGGCACATTGCCAATGGTAATTTGAGTACGCTTACTAATAAGAGCGACCAGCTTCTCGTGACGTTAAGCAATCACCCTGCGTGGTGACCTAAAGCTGTAGAGTATTTGCTCCTATATATTGCTTAGTGAATTTATCTAGCTAGTGTAGCTAAATTAGTAGGGCATTGGACTAACAAACGGGAGGGCCCAGGTTCAAATTTTATGCAATACGGATTCTTTATTGAAAGATTTCAATAGCTATACCTGGAAAAACACACATACACAAACTTTGAGAAATATATTTATATAGATTTATTGAATGGTGTTTTGTATACATTTATACAAATACTCAGAATTGACTTGAAATGTAAGAGCTTTACCGTAATAAACTGATGATGTTCCTCCTGAAAGTTCAACAGTGATGTTTGAATATCGTTGCAGATTGTTGAATGCACTGGAAACCACTGACATGTCCAGCGAATTCACGTATAATCTTGAAGTGCACATGTTACTCGGCCGGAAGCCACACCAACCCAAGTGAATGGAACATTCTTACAAGAATTAAATTCATCTGCATGAACTATACTAATGTTGGCAATACATTTTTTGTTTTTGTCTGATCAGAGAATTGTGCCATCCGTACATAAATCCATGACAACCTGCGATACTCATGTTCAGTAAATACTCTTAACCTTGGAAGAAATTTGTAAACTAACCAGTAATAAAAAGAGTGGTAATGGAATCGTTGATTTTATGATAAATAGTGGCATTTGTGTGCCAAGTACAACTGGGTATATTTACACTCATTGTACCAATGTTGAAAATGATTCTTTACGTGAAGTTATATCTTTTTATTGTATTCTATATATTATTTGTTTTTGGAGAAGTTTACAAGCTGTTTATATATCAGCCTGTGACAACGCAACACAGATACCCATATTTAGTAGATAATATCAACTATCCAAGAAACAAGATCATAAATTATTCAATAATAAAAGCTGAGATATTGGTTCATAATGTTCAATGGTGTATAATATTAGTGGCTAGAATATAATCAGTAGGTCATTGGTTGGAATCACTGAACTGTTGATGGTGCTAGGAAGGCCAGCCACGAGTGCTTCAGTGTCAAATCTCATGCGCAAATGGGAGCAATGTATTCTTTTCCCGGGCACACCATTCATGGTGGCAACTCCGGGATGACCCTTAAATGAGGAAAACCGGGATGACCCTTAAATGAAGAAAACTGCATGAAGAAAAAACTGAGATACAGAAACCATTCATTCATGAACACATATAGAAGTTTTGTTGGTAAAGTCAAAGAGTTACCAATCATACGTCAAAAATTTATCTTGGCAATCCGATCTACTATTACGAGTTATGGCTTTAGTGCCACGTCTTGTGGTATGTAGAAGTCTTCAAGTTTAAGTTTGGCTTGCTCTGCTGACGCGCCTGTCTGCCATAATGAAGCTGGATAGAAAAAGTGAAAATAATGAGGGAATATTCGTCTTTTTGTATTGATTTAGTGAAACTGAATGTTTCAGGTCTTTGATTGTGAATCATGTGATTTGGAGATTTCTGACTACTTCTTGTTGTTTTCCATCAGCGGAGATTTTAACATATGTAATCTCTAATCATAATCCCAAGTCTAGTGTAGATTGGTATCAGATGCAAATCTTGATATCACACGACACAAGTTGTTATAGTCTAGACTAAAACTATAATCTTTTGGTGATTATCTGATATTTCTTTATGCCAAGTTTTCAATGTCCTAATAGTACAATGGGCAGGTTGAATATAGAAGTCTGCTTGTAATGGTGAACATTTCATCTTTGGAATTTGTAGATGCTGTAACTGTGGTAATACGTTATGAAATTTGCAATAATGCTATAACTTGTTATTCTCTTTATGTCGATCTGTACATGGCTGATATCAGATATAACAGCTGTCTCTACTCCTGCTCTTCTAAACTTGCAATTGTTTCTTTATAATCATCTTCGGCATCAATTGAACATGGAAAATCATCTAAATCTTAGCCTTTTCCTTCATTAGAATAATTCTGTATCTGTCGCATGGCAATGTATTCTTCGAATGTTTTATACATATCTTTATTATCAATCGTGTCAATGATAAAACGTCCACTCGAGTTGTGCGACACCATGTTTACTAGTTCCGGTTTACATAGCAATGGCTTCGCAAAAAAAGTTTAGTCTGTTTTAAGTTCCTATTGGTTAAACAGAGTTACTATCTCTATTTCAATTGATTACCACAGCTAGCTATCATAGATTACATAATTCAATATAATTAAGTTCTACAATGTAATAAGCCAACAAGCCTTACTAACAGAAAAAAGCCAATAGTCTAAAGTTTTTTCTAAGCACCATCTACAAACAATCAGATAGGTCCGTAGCAAACTTAAAGTCATCGTAGCAACTCACAGTGTTTGTTGTATGCATACTCCACACCAAATGCTTGATGAAGATTGCTAGTGAGTCGAAATAACAAAGAGCTTCTCAAGTTGCAAAGAGTTTCAAACCCCTCAAAAAACTAAGGTGAGATAATAGCAAACTATTTTACTTAATACTTCGATAAATAATTAAACGATTTATCAATTGAAGATTAAATGCATCGCTTCATTGAAAATCTTGCGTTTCCTTCACCTAATCATGCATTCTTCAAAACAAAGCAGCTTCTTGCTTGAGTATTGTTTGCTGGGGTTTACTGTAGTCAGCTGGATCAATGAGTGATAGGTGTTGATTATAATGAATCATTGTCAAAATTCTGTCCATATTTTATTTATTGGTTATAAACTATACAATAAACTACTCTCTGCTATAGGTATTGTTGCTGTGTCTGTAGACACTCAGTGTTTTATACACTCAATGGCTTAATTCAATTTGTTTAATTCTTTTAGGCTAAGACTGAAGACTGACAGCACTACATAACATTATTAGCTACTTATATCAATGGGCTTCATAAATATAATACCTATTGTATATTTTTTTTTTATAAAAAAATAATCTTGGACTATTTGTTATATAGCATGCCTCTGCTGATCATTATTAAGACTTAGCTCACCTATTTACAAAATTGGAGACTGCTTTGCTCTTTGAACATCTAACCAATTTCAACACAAAATGTAGTACCTTCATGCAACTGTATGATTATTATTTAACTGATGGTTTGGCTAGTTTTAAATTATTATATTGTGTCATGCAGAGCTTATACTGTATTATTGTGTTATTACATTATATTCTGTTGTATTGTATTATAATAACTGTATTATGTTGTATTGTATTGAACTGCCTTGCATTGAGTTCTTAAAAAATTTATGTGTCGCATTATGTTGTGCGATATTATATATTGATACATAATTCATTGCATTTTAATCTATTGAATTATATTGTATTGTTATAGTGCTCTCATATTAATTATTACCTTACAGAAGTATGCAATGTATGAGTTAACTAAATATTGTTGTGGCAAGAGCTAAAGGGTATACACCTATTCCTTTCATGTAGGGCTGGCTATGCACAATGCTTACACATCCAAATCAGTCCTGTACCTCTTCCTATCTTTAAGTTTTAAATTTATAGCTACATGCTTTGATAGATCATTACTTCTGATAGGTTATGATGGATCGTTTTTTTCTGATGGGTTATGATGAATCAAAATTGCACCATAAACGTAAGCTCTTATATGTCTATGTGATAAGTTTGTATTTTGAACTCATTGTCTGTAATGGATGTGATTCTTTACTTTGCAGTCAGCCGCCAGGGACTCAATATGACTTTCTGGATGATTAATTAATATCATAGGACTTTGTGTGTGTATCTTGGTACATTGTATGATTACTATATTATATACTTGTAGCATGTTTACCAAGGTACACAGTCTGTTTATCATGATACATTGTCAACTTCATTGTCGATTCAAAAAAGCATATTGCAAAGTATTTAATAAAACTATTACATATAATCTTAAAGTTCATCATTACGGTCTATAATCTTGTCGTTCATTTCATTGCTGCAGTCTACACAGCCACATAGACTTGTGCAAACTAAAGATGTAGTTTTGCAAGAGCATTGGCTTTCACATCTACTCTCTTTGCATGAGCAACTAGTCCATTGGACAAACTGCCTGGGAATAGCTCTGTGTCTATCAGGAAACCACTGCACAAAAATCCCATCATCGTCCTTACTCCAGCCATAATTTATGGGATCAGGTGGCATGATTAATGGTTGAATTGCCTGCTGTCATATCGCTTTCTGGTTTGTACACAACACACACTTTGGGAAGAACAGCCGTGCGTTGAGCGATCAGGCTGGAAGATCGAAGGAACTTGTTGGGTGTTGAGCCTGTGAGCGGAGGCATGCCAGATACAACAGGCATCTGTAGTTGCAAAAATATAGACCATATGGCAATGATCTTTAATGAAAAAAAACAGTCGCTTGTTGAGGCTACTTAGATGTAAGATGTGGAGTAAGGCGTTTGACAATTACTAATTGTAATCTAGTATCCACAGTTATCACTCATCGATACAGGTGACACCAACAAATGGTAGTCTAATAATGAGCTGCATTGTTTTGAAAATTAAATGATTAAGTGAGAATGCAGAATGCTTCAATTGATAAATACATCTACTCCTTGATTGATAATCATTTGATTATTTACTGAAGTCCAATGTAAAATTAGTTTGCTACTTTCTCACCTTAATTTCTTTGAGAGGTTTGAGATTCTCTGGAACTTCGATTTGCTAGCAAACCTCATCCAATATCCAGCGCAGTATTTCCACGAGTTAGCTGTGCGAGCTGTTGGCAGTGTTTGAAGTGTAAGGGTTGTTATGGGGTACTCTATGGTGACAGGTAGGCGAGACGACCCTCGAGCCAGCGGCCCGCCCAAGCTGCGTAGCGGCACGGGGAGAGTCTAGGAGGGGCGCCGAAACGCCCTCACGGTAGAGGGGTGCGGGGAACTCCCCCGCGAAAATATTTTTTAAGATAGTCTGTCTTATACCTAATTTCCACAGCTTTTCAGTGAGAGAACAAATATTTTGCAATGGTATAATTGGTATTATTTTATTACACAGTAAACTTACTTTGAGTGCTTAACTTTACAGATATATTCATTAAAATGGAAATAAAAGGAGCTTGGAAGAAACTATCAGTGCAACAAAAAAATAAGAAGGGAAATTTCAAGTTTTCCCAAGAAAATCAGCTACTCAGGAAAAATGAAAATGATTTAATTTTTAAGCAAGCACATACAGCCTCATCTTTTAACATAGACACAAAAGGAAACCTAACAAGCAGAGATCACCTTAAATCTCAATAATATCACCCATTAAAGGTGTGCCCCAAATAGCTAAGAAACCAGTGGGTCTTAAATTTAAATTTAATAGCCTCAGACTTGCATCCTTCCTAATCATCTAAGATAAAGCTTAAGTTTGATGTAGTATCAGAATAGTTTAGGTAATGAGTCGGTCAGTTATACATAATACATTAATTTACAAGCATTGCCTTGCATGATATTAAATATTTGGAGCCGTGTGATACACATATACTCCTCATCAGATATTCTGGAAAGCTTTGTGAATAATTGAGGTTTCATAATAGCCTGCGCACCTGATGTGAAAATGCTACCCCTTCCAATTGAGCGCTATTTAGGGTACACCTTTAAATAAACTGAAAGATTCAAGTTGGCATCACAATGAAGGTAAATGATCCTACCATTTATTTGCCATAATTCCATCATTTTTAGTGACAGGGCTGTAATAAGCTATCATTTCTAGTTCGGGTCATGATAAGTAAAGGATTTATAAGTGTCTAGTGCAAAAGGTAGATAGTTAGTATGTAGAATGTTAGTGGCCGTTAGTAAGGTGAATCAATCATCACATACTCTCACTCACCTTTGAAGTAACTATCAATTGGTCAATGACGATTCATCATTAATCAAATAAAAATGATAATGACCAAACAATTTGCTCTAGAACTTAAATTAGATAAGTTTTCTGAGAAAGTTTACTTCGGTTAGCTAAAGACCAAAAAATGCCTGCACATGGAATAATTGATGATGTTTTGGACAGGTGACAAGGACGCCCGTTGATTGTGTTGTCTGAAGAAAAGTTGAAGGAATTTATGCTTTTCACAAAGTAGCATAGTTGGTTCGTTGAAGCGCGGAACTTGCTCAATGATTAGTAGCGCGGACGTAGTGTTACCCCTTCCGATAGTGCTTACTGTTTTCGGTTTAAAAGACACTCGGGTTAAAAGAATATTATTTTGTTGACTTCATAGCGACTTTATCGCCATGTAGTCATTTTATCGCTATTTTATAACTATATTATCGTATATGAGCAAACAAATGTTAGGAGATACGCTTTCCAGAGAGTAACCCCCATAATTTCTTCTTAAGAATACGCCGTATCCCCGCGTATCCCCTTTTTTCGAACGCTGGCTGTTGGGATGACTTGAGTATTTTGCTATTGATCTGTCAGGCTCTTTGTGGATGGTGCTCCACAGCTCACAAAAACGCTCGATTATTGGTTTTTACTATTACTAAGACTTAGTAGCACACTAAATGTGATATTTGATTATAGTGAATTATGCAACCACTGATAGCTATCTTTGCAAATCGGTAAAATGGTGAATTAGAGTTTTCGACTGCTGCTACCAACGCTGACGAGTCGCTGGGCGAGACCGAAAACAGACTACAAACCTAATTGCTATAGGCGTAAATGGATAACAACTGTACTACAATATGACGTCAATGTAGGTCTACGGCTCTGATTAGCTGATTCGACTGAATGCACACCGCGAAAGAAAAGTTTTATTTATGTATTACTACTCGCCTTTTAAGGCCAATTACTCCTAGCTTATCAAATAACATAGCAGATCTGATTAATAATGACTAGGTTATAAATATGCTAAAATTAATAAGCTGCCATAAACTTATTTTTCTGCCACCTGTTGCCACAAAATGCCCATTCTATTATAACCCCGTCGTATTGAAATCGTGACCAAAATGCCAGCGTTCGGGTGTGAAGAGCCATGATACTGCCATGGGTACCCGGTACTTCGCTGGCAAACTGGTTGCTCAAAATTACGCTATATACCGACCTTCGTATCCTGATTCTGTTTTTGCATTATGCATCGATTTTTTAAAGAATGGTGTAAGTCTGGTTGTAAATATATTGATTAACCTTTGCCCAACAGCACTAAGTGAACAACAATAGCAATAGACCTATCTGTACTTGCGATCTTTAAACAAACCACGTGTTGCCGGGGTACTGTTGGATTATTATTTTTTCATAACCTCTTTCCATCTTTCTATATCGGACATGTTTCAAACATTCTAGCAGGTTTTTCTGAACGAACAGTTGGTGACATAATAAACAGTGACTGTTTTGTACCAAATACAAGTTTACTATTTGACTCCATGTTATTTGCATCTCTATTTAATATTAATCATGCTATAATATTGTGATATTATAATACAATACTGTATTTAGCTGCCTAGAATATCCAAAGGTTTTGTATCTACATTTGATATGGCATCTGCGTATCGATACAAGGCAGTTCTATTTCACTATTTGTTCTATTTTAGCTATTGTAAGGACATTATCTCTAGTCCAACTATGATCAAAAGCCTATTGTTTTAACTCCATTGTTGTAAACAACCATAACAAATTATAATATAACTCCACACTCTACTCTAACTTCATGTTGCTGATTCATGTCTCAGCTCAGCATTTTAAACTTTAATGAAAAGACAACTCTAGCAGTTGCTATGTATAAAAGACTTATGAGGCTACGATAATAAATAAATAATCAATGCGGCTAAACAACTACTCATTATGTTATAATTTTACGTTGTTCATCTTTCATACTTCAATTTGCTGAAGATTTCAAATGAAGCCAACAAGTTTCCTCTTGCTGTTGATGTTGGCTGCGGTACTGGGCATCAATCTACAGTTCCACTAGCGAAATACTTTGACTCAGTGTTGGGGGTAGATATCGGTGAAAAGCAGATAGCGGAGGCCAAGAAAAGCAAACATCCGGAGAATGTTGCCTTTCAGTAAGTGGTTAACATATATGAGGTTGAAAGTGGATAAACAGCTAGTATAATTCAATGTTATATGTACTAGTACGCTGACGCTTCCGTACGCCATGAGAGATTATCATGTGCAATAAATATGATCGCAATTATGTGATGCTGCAAGGTGAGGCAGTTGGTAGTGTGCTCAGCTGTAAAGTTGGATGTCCGAGTTCAATTCTTGTGAGATATGCATTCTTTCCTAACGCTCTTAGCATGGCTTCAGACGAACAAACACAGCTCTTATTATAGTAAAGATTAGGGGCAGAGTTATTGCTAGATTGACCTGTAATACCAGGATTGAGTAATCAAATTGCACTCTTTAATTGCAAAACTCTCGATTTTGATGTAATAGTTTCTCTAAATGATGAACGGTTTTTATATTTATTCGTGTTACCTATTTGACTTTTTTAACTTATGGTTGATTGCTGATGAAAATAGATTTACCGTACTTTTCGGACTATTAGCCGCTACTTTTTTCTGATGTTTTGAGCCATGCGGCTTATATAAGGGTGCGGCTATTCTATGGTTTTTTCTTTCACCGCTAGGGCACATCAACCGGAATGTCTGATTAGTGCGCCTCTAGCGGTGAAAGAAAAAACGAAACAATACCTAACGGTACTGTTCGTTTAGGCACTGGGTTAAAAAGCGTCGGTTAATACGGAACAGAGCCTAACGGCGCCGTTCTGTTTTAGCTAGCAAAGTTGCTGCTGTGTAAAAAATCACTGTCCTAAGTTCTGTGGCCTATACAAAGGTGCGACCTATATATTGTTTTATTATCGTTTTTTTGAAAATAAAGCAGATGCGGGTAATATATATATATATATATGTATATATATATATATATATATATGTATATATATATATATATAAGGGTGCGATTAATAGTCCGAAAAGTACAGTAGGCTGTCTTTTGTCTCATCCGTCATCATTTGTCAAGGATGCAAAACATTGTTTATATTACTAAGCAACTTCCAACGTGTATACACAGTATACTACGTGTTTGTCGAAATACTCTTTTTTTAGTTTGTTTACATGTTTTCGATTAATGTTTTCTTTGCATTAGGCAAGAGATTGTCACTTACATAGGTTAGCTTTGTACACTCGGTATATAATAAACAAAAGATTTTATATGTATGCATCTAGAAACAGCCTTTGACATCTTTGATCATGGATTTTTGCTAACAGGGTGTCAGCAGGGGAAGCACTTCCAGTCGAAAATGAGACTGTATCATTACTTCAAGTAGCAGCTGCAGCACACTGGATGGATATAGTGCAATTTTATAAAGAAGCTGACAGAGTTTTAACTCCTGGAGGGGTTGTTGCTTTATTCAGTTATGCATCGGCACCTGAAACCTCAAACCATCCTAAATCTGCTGAAATCGATCCTATACTTAAGGAGGTATTGCTAGCAACAACAATGACGGTTAATTTTATTTGTAGGGACAGTACTTTATACCTTTTATTTTCACATCATAATCTGATATGGTGATGCTCTTTTTTCTTGAAAGACTATTATTTAGTTTTGTGAGAGATAACAACATTTTCTGTTTTAAAAACAAAATGTTTTAAACTTAGTGGCAGCTATTTTATTAAAAAGAGAACTCGCTTAAACCTGAAACCACATGAGCATAAAAATCAATTTTATTAAAGTAATTTTTTAACATTTTTACACCGTAAACTGTACTGCATATTACATACAATCAATAAAAACAGGTAGATATGGATTGTGTTTAGTTTCAATAAAATATTATCTATCTATGATGATGAAAAAAGATAACAAAAAGTAAACATTTCGGATGTTTTGCTCTTAAAACATCGAAAACATTAAAGGTCAAAATACAATACCAAAAATTGCAAAAATTGATAATGAAACATTAAAAATGCAACAGATCAGTTACATCAAAAATCGTGTGAAAAAGAAAATATGAACAGCAATGGCACGTTTACTTCACATCTTTGAAGGAGAATCTTCCTCCAAAAAAATTTAGGGTAACTGGACTGGAGGAGTTGTCTCTCTAGCAATTTTCTTCGGTAGAGGAGACGTCGTCCCAGACGGTTCCTTCATTTTTGTAAAAAATTATGAAATGAAAATTATGAAGCGTAACTTGCTTCCCCATTCGTTAACGAATGTTTCCATGCTGTTTCCGGAACTGTTCTGAACATTTAATTCCAATGCGCATGCTTCGGTTTGATCGAGAACCGAATTATGTTTGAGATCCGAGACGAACAAATATAAAGGTTTTGGTCAAGAACCGAGTTGGTCGGAAACTGAAGCATTCGAAAACCGAGGTTGCACTGTATACTCTTCAAGTGTGCTAATAGTAACCAATAGTATTTTCACAAGCAGTTTAAAATCATACAAACTTTTATAGTTTTAGCCCGAATAATGATAAAGTACTTTTTTTTTTGATGACATTTGCTGTAGGTTGCCCGATTTTTTGCTAGTGTTTTACCAAATACCATTTTATTATGAGCACATCAAAGATATATATAATAAAAGGTTAAAACTTTGGATTGTTGGACACATTGTCCATGGTTACAGATGGTTGAAGGTTTCATTTACATCGTGAAGCCTTATATAAAATAATATTTACTACCAACTATTTCGTGAAGCCTGACAGCTAATGGGAAAATTTAGCTACCAGATTACGGTTGGAGAACCCGAGTTTATTTGCAGGATTTTTGTATGAAAGTTTTTGATCATTTTCAGTATCATTAATAAAAACAACTTAAATTACACATTTTTCATTGGTTTGTAAAATGTTGAAAACAGAAAAAATCAAGATACTTATTATAAGTGTTTTATACTAGAAGTCAAGGGAGTAATGAGTGCTTCTTATATTCTACTAACCGAATGCAGTTTTACAAAAACAGCTTATAAACAGTGGCAGGTAATGTAGCAGCCAGCCACTTGCCATTAGCCTGGCAAATTGCCAATAACTAATTTGAGTAAGGTACTATTCGTATTGCTAAACTTACTGATATGAAGCAAGCTTTAGCGACGTTGCGTAACGCGGAGTGCTATGCGTATTTTGACTGAGCTAACGACTCATATCGCCTAATTTGCCATCACATCTGGTGTAGCTGAATTGGTTAGATTATCGCCTGGTGAACAGGAGGTTCCGAGATCAAATCTAGCACAAAGTGGGTCTTTCATTCTTATATTTTAATAGCTATAGCTGGACACACCGAACGACGGACTTTAAGATTCATATATATAGATTGAATTATTAACTACAGTTTGTGTTTCATCCAAAATGTGCATTGAGAATGGCTGCATTTGAATTCGCATCCTACTTGCTAGACAAATATTTGAGTTTAATTGGTGCATTTATTCCAATATTTCCTGTCTTAGACTTACATAGAATTAACATCCGATATATGCTAGTATCCGTTTCCCTAGCTAACAGTGCAAATGCAGCCAGACTGCTTTAACCCTTTCACTGCCGTATGCGCATTTATGCGAAATCTATGGTCGCCTGTCATATGCGTATTTTTGCGAATTTCCCAGCAACTGCGCAGTAGCTTAATTTTATTATTCGTTGACAACATAACCAACGATCTTTAGGACTTTTATGGTATTGGCGGTGTTTTCCAAAGATTTCTCTATAAAAATTAGCCTAAATTAACGAAGCGTTTTTAAATTTTTGTTGGGAATTTCCCACATAAAAATGAACATTTTATCCTTTCTGAGGTTCGAGCTAATTAATATTATTATGGCTTTCGTAAGTACCTTCCGAGTTAGAAAATAGAGAATTACTTATGTTGATTACATGTATAGCCGATTCATATTTTAGTGATTACACAGATAATTAAAGTAGCAGCACTGACTCTGATGGTGATGAAAGTAATACACAGTTTTGTAAGAGTAAGGAACATTGTGGAGGATCGTTTTAGCTTCGTAGCGATCATTGCTTCACATAGCTTTATCTATGCACAAAATGTAGATACATTGAATTTTTTGCATAGCAGTTTTTGTTAAAACTGTTGGCAAAATAAAATATACAACAATAATGTTCTAGATAGAGTTTGAAGTTGAAAAATATTGTATGCATAGCATGAAGCATAATCAGCAATTTTTGGTAAAATGGCTGGCAGTAGGCCGATAGCTAAATGTATACATACATGGCAGTGAAAGGGTTAAGTCAACGTGATAGTAAAATTACTATAATTTATTTTAACCATTTTCTAGCTAAATCAGCCGATATTTTCATACATTTGTCATTCATACATTTGTGTTTGTATAAAGTTATAGTTTTTTTAACTTTAGTTTTTATAGGCTTTAGCTATAGTTAACTAAGCATTTACAAGATAAAGTATGCTGATCCGGTTTTCTTTTTATAAAAGTCACCCTATGAATCACCATCTTGAACATTCAAGTAGGTATCATATACTATTCAACCTGTTAATTTATTACAGATAGCGAATAGACCCGAAGAGAGAGGCTGTTTTGTCTCTGGTAATTACATGGTGAGGCGCCGTTACGCGGATGAATGCTTCCAAATTCCTTACGCTGACAAAACAAGGTAGTTAAACATTTTAACCAGTATGATGGTAGTGCTTTGCACCATAAGAGACCATCATGTGTAATAACTGTTACAAAATAATATGTTACATAAATATATCCATTTGTATATTAATGTAATATAAGAATAATATTTAATAATATATAATAATATATATTTCTCCAAATATGTATGTGTCATTCTGACTATAGCGCACGCTGATTATTTTACCAATGCGCCAGCGTGTTACGATGCCCCTGTTGAGAAATATTTTTCATAGGGTTCAATTACTATATCCGGGGTCAAGGCCAATTCTTTTCACGCAGACAATTATATTGTCCCAGGGCTGATACTCCTCCCTAAAAGGCCCATTAGGTTCGGCCCAAAATCACGTTTTAGGGGGGGTTTTCAGACCATGGGGCACTGTCAGTGAATTTGCTACTTTAGGGGGTGTTTCCACAAGCAAGCCAGTAAAAGGGCCCATGCTCATTAAGGTTTTATTCAGCCAAAGTAATACCAAGAAATTGCACCGAAATTCCAGTCTTCATTTTAAAGCAGATTGCTGCTGCTTGCTTGCTAACAGGAAGGGAAAAGAGACAGTCGACACTGCATCATCTTAGCAACCCTTTAGCAATATATTCAGAAAGAATGCTATGATATTTATTTCATTGATATTCATTATGTTTTTCTTTGTAAATGAAAATGATGATCTGATGGTTGTTTGGAATCAGTTTTAATAACCTTTTTGCAGGCATAGCGACATTTTGTCGTTTTGCGATACTAACGTTAGTGGGCAGAGCAACTATTATGTCGCCACACGAACGGTTTATATAAATTTATTTATGGTTAGCTAATTGCCTTTTTTTGTTTAATTTTTTACCAATAGTAAACTACAATATGTTTGTCTCTGTTAGCAACAAAAAAATAAGCCGTTTGCAGAAGAAAAAAACGATCGTTTTTGCAATACTAAACAAACGAAAAATCCGAAATAAAAACGTATTTAAATAAAATTGAAAATTTTGTTTGTAGCTTTTTTTTCTTTATTAATGCATGAATCATATTGGATGTTTAGCGGGGCGTGGAACCTGGGCGCCCTCTAGGGAACTCCCAGTGTTTAGGGGGTGTATTTCAAATTGATCAACCAGGTGATTGGGGGTACAATATCCAAATTCAAATTGACCAACCAGGTGATTGGGGGTACAATATCCAAGTCTGGGCCTATCCAGGTGGGTGTTTTTTTCAGAGTATCAGCCCTGGGTATATTGTCTCTGTGGGAAGAGCCAAGACATTATCTCTTCGTTCGGTCAGACAAAGTCAGTACCATATCTCATTTTTACATTTGTACCGGTATCGAGAGGTACCAGTATCGTCATATTCAAAGTTTTGACGGATAGCTTCCGATGGGACAGCAAGCATTTTTATACACACACACACACACTTCTATGCAAGAATTGTCATTATTAATTCTACATATTCCGGATTTTTATTTTGTTTTCTCAGTTCGTATTATTGTATCATTACCGAATCATCTTTTATCGTAGTCGTTGCAAAATTGACTCAATTTAGTTATTACTTGCTAATTATTTCACATTTACATCTAAACCTTTTTATAGTCGTTTTATTTTTTTAAATTTATTTGACCTGCAGGAATTATTTTTCTCATATAAAGTTTAAAAGTTGTTTGACAAAGTTTGAAAACCTTTATAGTTGGTTTTAATTTCTCTCCTAATTTTTTTCAATTACGCAAAACGGTTTTCGCATGACATGTAGTTGGAAAGTTAGTATGGCAAATGTTGTTGTATAAATGGGTAGACTTACATGTATTGATGCAAAAAAGAACAAGAAAGTCCGTCTTTCATTCCACTTCCTTATGTAATCCCATACTGCCTTATACTACCTAATCTACCAGCTTTACCCTCTAGCCTTATCCGCTAGATTTATCCACTCACCGTAATTGCCAAGACCACCTGTACTGCTTTAAGCTCAGATGCCAATATAGCCTGAGCCTGACAAATCCCACAATACAACAAATGTTGTTATATATGTTAAATACAAATAAATTTCCTGTCCAAAAACTTTTTTATTACCCGGGCGACGCCGGGTTGTACAGCTAGTAATATAATATTTATAACTTTCTAACATTATATAACATTTATATATTAGTACTAGCTGTGCTACCCGGCGTTGCCCGGGTAATAGAAAAGTCTTTGGACAGAAAATTGATTCGCATTTAACATATAAAAACATTTGCCATTCTAACATTCAAACTACTGTTACAGTACGTATCATGAAAACAGTGTTGTCTTAAGTGTGTTTTATAAAGTGTCTTGAAAAGTGTGTCTTATAAACAATGAGAAGTAGTGAGAGTTGCTCGCTATTAGCCAATTTAATAATGTGAGCGAACAGCTTCTCGTGACGTTATGCTATGACCCGCGTCATACGCAAAGCCGATAGGTATTTGCTCTCATATAATGACATATTGGCAAGCTGGCAATTCAATCTCTGTAGTCTAGTGGGTAGATCGTCCGACTGGTGAATGGCAGAGTCCAAGATCGAATCTGCTTCGGTATGGAATCTTTATTCCAAGATTTGAAGATCTATAGCCGGAATGCATACAAACATATCCACAGACATACTTTGACAAATATATATATAGATAATAATATAATAATTAATATATTAATATACATGTATATTAATATATACATATTATGTTACATCTATGTGTTACATAAATAAAATGTGTACGTGTACAATTATTCCATGATGCTCCAATATTTTCCGGTGGGGCAGTTGGTAGAGAGCTTGTCAGCAAAACTCGGTAACCCGAGTTCAATTACCAAGCGGTGCATTTTTTCCTTAACGCTCGTAGCATGGCTTCAGACAAACAGACAGACACAGCTCTTATTATAGTAAAGACTAGCTGAATGTCTAAATGGGTAATAAAAAAGTCTGCACAGAAAGTTTATCTTTAATTGTTGTTAACTGTGTTCAATCAATAATCAATATTCATATTAAAGATGAACTTGCATAAAACTTTAATAGATTTCATCAGAATTTGTCAGTATTTTGCTATCATTTGTGGTTGCTTTTAATGTTTGAGGTGAGCCGGCTGTCAGGATGTTTCAGGAATAAAAATGACAAAACTTTATCATAGTTAGCGCAAATCAAACGAAAGTGCGATTATGACATCTATAGTTGTAAAGAGACTGACAGAATAGAGACACATAACGCTGCAACTTGAACACGATAGCTGATATCAACTATAGCAACGATAACAACTAGTGATGTCATTTCGCACATATTTTTCTTCTGAACGTTTTAACCATGATGAAGTTTTGTTAATTTTAATCTTGAAATATCCTGGCAGTCAGATCACCTGAAACATCAAAAACAATCATAAGGATAGAAAAATACCGGTCCATTCTGATAAAATCTACTAACATTTTGTGCAAGTTAATCTTTAAGTTAACTTACAATATATAATATATTTTGTAACTTTCAGGCGTATAAAAATCTTTTCTAGTAGTTTCATATTATTAGTTTGTTTTATGTTATTATTTTGAAATAACAAAATGAGGTTGTATCGATTAGAACTATCACTCACTTTATAGGCCTTTTCATTGAATATTCACTGTTTCCATGATGCGTATTTGGAGTTGTATACACATTGAATTATCATGTGATAACTGATTCAATGGATGTTTGCATAGTGTGGATTAATAAAAAAGATAACGATTTCTAAGGTCATAGTAACAAAACTCTCTTGACTTGCGGATTTTCGCCGTTTCCAATTTGCAGAAGACGCAAACTTGCAGGTTACTGTGTCATGGAAACTTTGTAACTTTGATAGTCTAAGATGCAAATTTGTATGACTCGGTTTGCTTGAAATCAGATATAAAACTAAGTTGGGGATTTCATTCAGGCTTTTTGCGTTTCTTGCGCTCTCCAACCGATTGACAGTGAAATGATTGCTGGAGGGTAATCATATATGATAACATGGATACAGTCGTCTCATGAAATATGAGTGTAGCACAAACATGTTGACTTGTTTCAGGATAGACAACATTATACATCCCATTACAAACACTGTTGAAGATTATATAAAATTTTGTAAAACCTTGTCACCAATCCGAAAGATGGAAGAGGCAGAGCCTGATTTGACTAAACAGTGGATGGAGGATGCTACAGCCAGGTTACTATAATTTTACATTTTAAGTCAGCATCCATTGAAAAATGTTCAATTAGTTTAATCATGGGTAATTACGAGACACAAACTTGCATGTAGCCAGCTGTTTTACAGTTCAACGTAAAAAGAACAATGCGCTTGTTATATTTCTTTCCTGTTATTGTTTTGCTGCCATTCATGCCGAAGGTCAGATTGTCTTTGTTATCAATCATTGAAAAAGGGGAACATGTTTGGCCGGTCATACTGCATTAACAGCTGTCGATGTGCGCATAATTATTAGAAATTATTTTACAAATCCATAAAAAATCATTGTAAGTTATCTATTGGTTTTAATATTTTTATTCTTTCAGTGATTCTAAGAATGATTAAAAAACCTCGTATATGAATCCAGCAAATAACCCGGATTCTTTAACTGTAGCCTGGTACCTAAACTTTCCATTAGCTACGAGTCTTCACGATATAAGCGAAACCTCCAACTATTGGTACAAGAACGAAGCTCTCATTCATTTTGTTCTTCTTTGTACATACCTTTTGTTTTATATAAGAAGATGGGAAAATCCATTTTATATTAGTACTAGCTGTGCTACCCAGCGCTGTGCAGGTATTAAAAACCAGCTTATAAACAATGAGAGGTAATGAGAGTTGCCAACCACTTGCTATTAGCCTGGCACAGTGCCAATGCATAATTTGAGTAAGTGTACTAATAAGAGCGACCAGCTTCTCGTGACGTTAAGCAATCACCCTGCGTCGTGACCCAAAGCAGTAAAGTATTTGTTCCCATATAGCGACGTATATTGCCTAATGAATCTATACAGCTAGTGTAGTTAAATTAGTAGAGAATCGGAGCAGCAAACGGGAGGGCCCAAGTTCAAATCTTATGTGATACGGATTTTTATACAAAGATTTCAATAGCTATACATGGACAAACACACATACACAAACTTTGAGAAATATATTTATATAGATTTGCTGAATGGTGTTTTGTACAAATTTATACAAATACTCAGAATTGGCTTGAAATGTAATAGCTTTACCATAACAAACTGATGATGTTCTTCCTGAAAGCTCTACAGTGATGTTCTGATATCGTTGCAGATTGTTGAATGCACTGGAAACCACTGACATGTCCAGCAAATTCACATATAATCTTGAAGTGCACATGTTACTCGGCCGGAAGCCACACTAACCCAAGTGAATGGAACATTCTTACAAGAATTAAATTCATCTGCATGAATTATGCCAATGTTGACAATATGTTTTTTATTTTTGTCTAATCAGAGTGTAGAGTTTTGATGGAAACTCTTAACTTTATTTAATGCATAAAATCATTTATGAGGTGACTTCACTGGTTAGTATGCAGGTTATAACCTTTATTCAGTACCGTAAAACCTGGAATAACATTTTAGTACCATTTTTATACCAACTTGTTAAGCACAATAGATATGAATGCGATAAAATATGAAAAGTTGCAGTATAATAGCAAGTAAAACTACTGAACATCAACTGAAATGGAACAAGAAACAATACGACGTGGTATAATAAAATAAAACAGCATATGCAACTAGCCTGTAATCTCTAGTAAATAATCCCATGGCAATTAACAACTTAATAATTGAGAGTAGTAATTCAAATACGGCTACCTTCTACAGAAGCTAGAGAAACGTCATGCTATGAGTTGAGCAAAACCTTAGTTTATGACTCAACGCTGGCAACTATCACTGGTCAGCACGTATTAGGCCAATTTGATTCCGCATCAACTCCAGGAATGCTAAACTAATAAACTTTTTCTACACAGAGAATTGTGCAATCCGTATATAAATCCATGACAACCTGCAATACTCATGTTTAGTAAATAATCTTAACCTTGGAAGAAATTTGTAAACTAGCTAGTAATAGAAAGAGTGGTAATGGAATCATTGATTAATAAATAGTGGCATTTGTGTGCCATGTAGAACTGGGTATATTTACACTCGTGTTGATGTTGAAAATGATTCTTTATGTGAAGTTATATCTTTTTATTCTATTCTATATATTATTTGTATTTGGAGAAGTTACAAGCTGTTCATATATCAGCCTGTGACAACACAACAGTTACTCGTATCCAGTAGATAATATTAACTATCCAAGAAACTAGATCATAAATCATTCAATAATAGAAACAGATATTAGTTCGTGCGCTAGCATCTGATCAGTAGGTCAATGGATCAAATCACAGAAGAACCATTAGCGGTGTTAGGAAGGGCACAAGCCACAAGTGCTCCTCTGTCAAATCTCATGCACAGATGGGAGCAATATATTCCATTCCAGGATATACCCTTTGCAGTGGTGTACCCTAAATGGGAAAGCCGAAAGAAAAAGAAACTGAGATATGGGAGTCATTAATTCATGAACAGGTATAGAGGTTTTGTTTGCAAAGTCAAGTAGTTGCCATCAAACTGTAAATTAAAATTCATCAGAGCAATCTGCTTCACCGTTACAAGTTTTGTGTTTAGTGCCACTTCTTGTAGTATGGAGAAACCTTCAAGTTTAGCCAAATTCTGCAGCTCCATTACCACTTCAAATTTAGCCAGAGGGAACTCTTGATCATCCAACATGTGATAAGCATAGGTGATTACTGGCTGCATCACGTTTCAAACTTGGCAGTGTAAGTAATTGGGGTAGTAACTGCAATATGAACCCGTGTGTGCTGACTAATGCACCAGACAGCCACCTTGCTGTGCTAACAGGGCAATATTATAACTATGGTATATTAATATTTAATCTATATAAATCTCGGAGTTCGCCTGTTCAGTTATAGCGATAAAGTCTTAGCTACAAAAATCACCTTCGTACTGGATTTGAACTCACGACATTCAAATTGCAAGTTTACCAACACGAGTGTAACCACAAGGCTAAGCTGTTGTCATTTCCATCGTCATATATCCCCCATAATCTTTTAGCGAATTGCGATTTGAGAATGTGTGCCTTTTATTATTAACTGATATTACTTTGTGCATTGGTTATTTTTTTGAATTTTTTACCATTAGGGGGAGGCGGAGTAATTGTGTCACAAAGTAATTTTTGCCAATGCACTATGTGGAAAACTATTATACGTATGGTATTGTCTTCTCTCTCTCACATAACAAGCATTGGATGGTGGCCGTATTGTTTCCTGTTTCTTTTCTTCAAAGCGCATGGTGAGTAATTTATTCTAACTTTAGACCTTTTTTTAATGATGCATGGTATCTGGGAATATTTTTTTGAAGAATGAACTGTGAAAGCTACGCCATACCATTTATTATTTTTCAAGATGTATGTTGGGTATAATGACATCATTGTGTAAATTTATTCTATGTAATACTTTTTTCATAATTTCAGTTTTTGTTCACAATAGAGGCTCAGGGTAATTTGAGCCACTGACATTGAGGTAATTTGTGAAACAACTACCCCTTGCCTTTACTGTGACATATAACTTCATATAAAATTTTGTTTATACATGTATATAGATTTTTACTGGTGAACCTCTACTTTTATTAGCTCACGTCAACTGCTACAGTAAAAAAATGCCACAAAATTATGTAAGAATGACAATGCGTGCTGACAATAGCAGCAAAATGCAGCTAAAAAAGGCTGTTAAATTGGTTCATTAAGAGAAGTCCAGTATCAGAAATGCTGCCCAAGTGTATGGTCTGAACAGATTGACATTGGCTAGGTATATCGCTAATAATAAGCAAAGAGGCTACAAGAAAACTGCTGTTGCTCACACGGTTTTTATCGATAAAAAAAGAGATCTATAGCTGACCATATTAGAACTTTAGATGATTGCTTTCATGGGCTCAGCGAAGACAAATCTCAAAAACTCAGAAAAGAGCCGAGTTGGAAAAAAAGTTGAAAAAGCTTCTAAAAAGGAGCAAACGTGAAGCGCCAGCAAAGAAGTGTAAAGTTGAAAAAGCTCCGATACCCAAGTCATCATCAGAAGAACATATAGGAGTTGAATCGCTACAGACAAATTCAGACAGTCCAATTGATGAATTTGATGAAACTGACATCCTAGAGCAGCCTACATTAGCTAAGAAGGGGGATTTTGCGCTGGCTCAAGTATGTGATTGATAAAGCGCACTACAAGTTCAATGTCAGAAAAACTCTTGTAGAACACAATATCTAAGTTAAATTTACGCGCTAAGGAAAGGAGCCAGCTGCATCATTCACTTTCTCTGACAATAATGATCTAGATTTGATCACATCTAATGATGTGGTGTTATTGTTTAGAAAACCCATTTTTATCGCTATCCATATTTTATTCGGGGAAGTTCTGCCATTAACAAAGTTTGATAGAAAATGGTACCGTTGGTCACCTTGTAAGTTTTATTCAAAACGATTAATATATCTTGTTAGAGAACATATGAAACTAAATACATACAAATATTTGGGTGAAAAGACAATAGTATTTACATTCAAACCGAAAAATGGCGCAAATTACCCCCCTTCCCATACCTATTTTTTTATTTAAATTTTCAAATGAGCCGTTACACTTGTTTACACATTTTGGTGAATCTGCAAAAGCTAAATAGTTTTCACATGGACAATTGTATTATCTGAAGTAGGAATTGCCTCCACATTCTCTCTCTGTTTGGTCAGACACAGTATCAGACAAATAATGTCTGATATCTCATTTTTACATTTGCACCAGTATCGAGAGGTACTAGTATCGTCCACCAAAGTTTTGAATATAACAAGCTTCTGCTGCAACAATAACTTTTTTATACACACTTCCATGTACTGATTGTTCATTTGTTCTCATAATTTATTTGAACTGCACTAAAACACTTTTCTCAGGGTATGCAGTTTTAAAGTTAGAATGGTAAATGTTGTATAATGTTAGATAAAAACAAGTTTTCTGTAAAGACTTTTTTGTTACCCGGGCAACATCAGGCATTCACCTAGTCTTTATTATAGTAAAAACCATGTTCATCGGTCCAAAATCAGGGTTGGACTTCGGCAAGAAATTGCTTTGTACTCGGCTTTACTCTAATAAAAACTTGGTACAAAAGATTGCTTCATACGAGGTTCGAACTCATGACAGAGCTTGACAACACTAAAACAACTGCTCCAAGTAGCCACACTGTGCATTTAAAAATAATTGTATATACAGTTAATATACCTGACAATCTCTCACGCTGCACCAAACTGCTAGAGCACTACCGAGTTATTGATTAATAACCATTCATAACAGCAATAAAACTTGCTCAGCGTGTTGCTATATGTAGATGTATATTAGCATGGATTAGCGAAAAGACAGTCTCACTAGCTAGGACTGTCAGCCTCACTAGCTAGGAGTGTCAGTCTCACTAGCTAGGAGTGTCAGTCTCACTAGCTAGGAGTGCCAGTCTCACTAGCTAGGAGTGTCAGCCTCACTAGCTAGGATTGTCAGTCTCACTAGCTAGGAGTGTCAGCCTCACTAGCTAGGATTGTCAGTCTCACTAGCTAGGAGTGTCAGCCTTACTAGCTAGGAGTGTCAGTCTCACTAGCTAGGACTGTTAGCTTCACTAGCTAGGAATGTCTGTCTCACTAGCTAGGAGTGTCAGTCTCACTAGCTAGGACTGTCAGCCTCGCTAGCTAGGAGTGTCAGTTTTACTAGCCAGGACCGCCAGTTTCATTAGCTCGTAGTGTCAGTCTCACTAGCTAGGAGTGTCAGTCTCACAAGCTAGGAGGGACAGTCTCACTAGCTAGGATTGTCAGTCTTACTATCTACGCCATAATTTTAGCTCACAGTAAATTTATTCAGCCTCCTTGTGTGACCCCTAGTTCTCTGTTTGAAAGGGAAATATAGTTTTCAAACAATGAAGATGACAGCCTGATATGGTTATTTTAAAAGGATATCCTTTGGTTGCCATGTAAAACAGTGACCTATTATTTATAACTATTAATGGGATTAATCCCATTTTCTCACTGGCACCTTGATAAGCCTTTCAGTTTAGCAAAACGACAATTGGAGGTACAAATCGCTCTGGCTTATCCAGCATGCAAATGAAAACGTTGCTTTTAATAATGTTTATATGGTGTATTAGCATTTGAAAGTTTCCACTACATTGACATAGACACTGCACAATGCTGTAGAAAGAGAACTATTTATTGTCTCCAACACAGATTTCTGTTTCGAGAAACAGACGACAAGCCGCAAACAGAACTGAACTTTAGTACTAATCTATATTTGTGGCAAACAATTTCCAAAGTGAGGAGCGTCTGGCTGAAGAGGTTAGCAACAAGTTACTTTGCTGATAAGTTGAACACGATGCAGATAAACTTCAATAATGTTTATTATTTAATGTGCATTGTATATATGGCTACAGGGTTTCGTATCAACTATTCATCACATCCTGACAGTCATGGTAATTTTTGTGGCATGCTCTAAATACCTTACAAATGCAGCGGCTAAAATTTGACAGTTTATTTTTCATAAGTAATCTTTGTAACAATTAATCAATGTTTTTTATAATAAGGTTCGTCCATTTGTCTGAAACCATGGTTAGAGATTGGGGAAAAAGATTGCTTCATAAGGAATTTGAACTTACAACAATCAGCTTACTAGACAGACATGCTAACACCGGGGCCAATTCAATGACTACAAGTCTTGTTGAAAAATTTTGCAGAGAGTCATTACATTGGACAACCTCCTTCGGCACACTAGACTGCCAGGATATTAGTTACTGATAATACTGCATCTGATCTGATCAAGACTGAAGTTTCTATGTAGAACTTTCTAATGAAAAACTGACCACATCCAAAATTAGTTTCAATGCCACTTTATTTCGCACCAATCTTTACCCAAATTTGAAAACAATTTCAGATAAAAATTCAAATAGTTGCTCAGAAAAGACCAAGACATTAGCATCACTGGGTGATGGGAATCCTGACAGAAATATACACTAGACCAAGAAACAACCCCTTACAACACCGAGTTACTCACAAAATCAAATACAGAACAAACAAATCAAATAAATTAATTGCATTAAGAAGTAATCTATTGTGTAAAAAGTTACAAACGGTAATTATATATACAATTTCATGAGCAAGACAAAATGGATTGTGCTGAACGGGATCTCAATGTCCATTGGCATGTGTAACATCATTATAAAATACAGCAAAACAAGAAAACCATAATCAATTTGAATAGCATTTTCATAACCGCAGTCAACCATAATATATGAATATGGTTAGTGGTAGTAACCACATCTGTACGTGATGCAAACCTACTAGGAAAGGTCGGTAAATGATTTGAGCTGCAGATTGAACAGGCTTGTCCAGTCTCTACGATAAACATTTCAATGTAAAATAGGTGGCATCTGATGCCAGTCTAGTAATGATCATATCATTGTGGTCGAAGATGAGGTGGCATAGTTGAGCAGGTAACACCTAAGTGCAGGATATTTCATTGATATAATGTGACATATGATGTCACGAAAGTACTAAACAAAATAATAATGCCACGATCAAGTCATCATTGCTGATCAGAGCTTACCAATGTCACATCGAATGCTACGCTGACCTTAGTGGCTATCGCCAATCATACAGACGTTATCTCCAATTGATCCTACTCATGGGTGACGAAGCCACCATACGACAGCTACAAGGGTGACGCAAGCGGCAGCGTATCCAGCTATCGCTGGTAGAGAGTCGCGTAGAATGTTGCGATTGAATACCTCGATGGCTCCCTGCCAGCCGCCCTGACTGGCAATCCACTCGGCTATTGATTGGGTGGTGCGAGTGACAACATTTGTTATCCGCTCAACTGTTATGAATCTGACAAAGAAGAGGCCAGTGTTACCGTATATACATGTATATTACTTCAAATAGCGAATAGAATGCATGTGGTGTGATCATATTTACATGTATTTAGCCTACATTATCATTAAAAAAATTATTTTACAGCTGTTTGATTTACATATTTGAAATACTAAATGATGATTAACTTAATATATAATTTATGACTATTGACTCAAATCAATGAGTAACAATGTTGCAAATGAGAATCTTAGTTTTTCAACAAAGCCCAGTTCATTTTGCACATCACTCTACATGTAAAAAGGATAGAACACACAGTAGTGAAAAGACTAGTATACAGTAGTGATTGTGATGTACTAGTACACAGTAGTATATATGATAGACTAGTATACAGTAGTAAATATGATAGACTAGTATACAGTAGTAAATATGATAGACTAGTACACAATAGTAAATATGATAGACTAGTATACAGTAGTAAATATGATAGACTAGTACACAGTAGTAAATATGATAGACTAGTATACAGTAGTAAATATGATAGACTAGTATACAGTAGTCAATATGATAGACTAGTATACAGTAGTAAATATGATAGACTAGTATACAGTAGTAAATATGATAGACTAGTATACAGTAGTAAATATGTTAGACTAGTATACAGTAGTAAATATAATAAACTAGTATACAATAGTAAATATGATAAACTAGTATACAGTGGTAAATATGATAAACTAGTATACAGTGGTAAATATGATAGACTAGTATACAGTAGTAAATATAATAGACTAGTATATGGTAGTAAATATGATAGACTAGTATACAGTAGTAAATTTGATAGACTAGTATACAGTAGTAAATATGATAGACTAGTACACACTAATAAATATAATAGACTAGTCTACAGTAGTAGATATGATAGACTAGTATACAGTAGTAAATATGATAGACTAGTGCTAGTCACGAAGCATACACTTACCTAACTAACCACCTAACAATGTTAGACATGAAGTCTCCAACACCCAATCGTAGAACATCTAGAGCCAAATGGTAACCGAACTGGAGCAATGCTACTATTCTCCCCATAGAAAGGCCTCCAGAGTCGAACAGTCTGTAAACCATTCATCAAAAATAAAAATAATAACATACATTCACAAAATGTGGTGTCTTTAAATCTTGTCAGTATACATAATACAGAGGCACACTAAGACATGATAGCAGTTTCTCCAGAAGTTTCAGTTCTCTCTTTTTTGCAACTATGTAACGTTGTTATACTATTACTTCCTATGATTATGACAATCTATGAGCTAATAAACTGACAAGTAGAAAATATGTCTGATAAATTATCTTATCACAAATGTTCAGAACACAGCTGTGTCAGAATTTACACAAAATACAGTACATCAAAAATTGTTTCAATAATTTCCATTTATCAGCAAAGATCATCAAAAAACTGCCATTTATATTTTGCTTTAGCGGGCGAAAAAAGAAACTTATCTTAACACCACCATACATGGGTATGCTTAATCTAATCTCATTTAACCACTGTGAAAATCATATTTCTACTAACGGCCAGTAATAATGGCATGCTTCTGTCATGTGGTGACAATGCTTGGTAGTGTTCTCTAGTAGAGAAACACACAGCCAGGACTAGGTTTTTATAAGCTACCTTGGGTGGTCCTAACACTTATCAAGGGCTTCTTCTGGAACTGTCAGATCAACCTGAAGGGATGCATTTTGCAACACGTCTAGTCTGACAGAGCCATGTAGCCATTTCACTTGTCCAACGTGCGAAGGATAGAGGTGGATCTTTAACGTGCCCACGTTGTCAGTGTGGCACACGGGGACTCCAAGTTAAGTTCTAGATCCGAAAGACCCAGCAATTTAGGGTTGAAAGCTTGCTGAGAGCTTTTTGTCAGATTGGCATTAAGCAGGGCTCGAACCACCAACCCCATGATTGACAGTCAAAGATGATACCACTAAGCCACCCTGACACCCTTAACGGCCAGTAGGTCCCAGTAGGGCCAGTAGGCCTTAACCCCTTATTACGGCCAGTAGGTAAAATAAAAATGCTTTTAACGAGATTCAAACTCGCTAACACCTGTGCCAATTGACTACCTTGTCACATTTGGGAATAATTGTGTAGTTCGTACACCTGATGATTTCTCATGGAATACTAGACTGACTACCAGGGTACTAGTATAGATAAAACAACTTTGTTAATACCAGCTACAGACTATCGTATCTAAACATCGCTTGAAACCTCAACTCTCATCATTCCATGTAACCATTGCTGGGAACTGTTGCTCATGCAATAATAGAAATTAAATTAGTTTTTAGAATTAGTTTATGAGAATCTGTATCAGCAATGAAAACTTTGGCGCAAAGCCGCCTGCAGTAAATAATACACATAAATATATTGTGGCAATCAGCAATAAAATGGAAACTCAAATATAACGAGACTAACTTTCCAAGTATCTTTTCTTCTAATTGATTAAGATTTCTAACAGGTGTTTATGTCTATTGTCTATTTTTAAAGTGAGTATTCTATGTAATGACATGAACAACGTTGCCTATATTTAGTTGTTCATATACATAATTGCCTATATATATATGAACAACATTGCCTATATTTAGTTGTTCATATATATAGTTGCCTATATATATATATATATATATATATATATATATATATATATATATATATATATATATATATATATATATGAACAACATTGCCTATATTTAGTTGTTCATATACAGTCAAAATGGATAACTCGAACTTCACGGGACCGAGCGAAAGTGTTCGAGTTATCAGAGCGTTCAAGTTATCAGAGCACTGTCACAAGTCCATGTATTTATTTATTTATTAGTAGATACATGTACATATACAAACTATAATATAAATCAAAAGCACAAATGGCTTGTTTCAAATTAAATGTTTCTAATGTAATGTTTAAAACTTTTTTTATCAAAAAGTATAGGAGATTTTTCTATCACTTGAGATTGGTTCGTTGTTTGAGGTGATGTTATTGCCAGGATGTTTTTTAGATTAAAATTGGCAAAACTTGATCATTGTTGAAATGCTCAGAAAAAACAACTTTTTCTTTTGAGCGTTTTAACCAAGATCAATTTTGTCGATTTTTCTTGAAGTTTATGCGGAGGTCACCTCACTTTTCCATGCTTCCTGCTTCGCTAAGCGGATGTTTGGTAAAAATCAAAGTTCACCAAACCTTTAGAAAAGTCGTTGACCAAAATATTTTGCCAATGGTGGTAATAACGACGCCTATGAATTATGAAAAGTTGAGGTTTACCTCTATGACTTGGAATAAAATCATTTTTTAAAGCGTTAACAACTGTCTCGGCTGTTGGCCAAAAAACTGTTCGAGTTAGCAGAGTTGAGGTCGAGTTATCTAAAGCAATTTATCAGTTAACCATGTGTTCGAGCTATTCGAGGGCGAGTTATCCATGTTTGACTGTATATATATAGTTGCCTATATTTAGTTGTTCATATATATATAGTTGCCTATATATATATGAACAACATTGCCTATATTTAGTTGCTCATATACATACTTGTCCATATATAAAGATGGATTTACATGAAAAGGCTGATCAGTCGAGTCGCCAGTCAACATTTTCATACTAATATTAGCGTTTCTGCAGTGGTTTTTCTTTATGCACAATTCATTTTCGAATCACAAAACAATCACCTGCCTGTGTTAAGACAATAGCGAACAACATGTTTACAGCCCATGCTGAGCTTAGTATCACTTCGCAGAAACTTTATTTTTTGTCGAAATTTTTTCTTTACAATAACCAGCCATGGACATTACAGATATGGAGGTTTCCCTAATTGTAGATCAGTGGACTTTGGGTGATTATCTATTGAGCACTAGTACTAGTGATCATTTAATTTTTAGCAATAACAATGATATCGTAAGCTATAGTAATAGTAAAAACATGTCGGACTTAGACCATGCTCGACTTGTTACTCATGCTAATAGCAGAAGAGATCGAAAAATAGTCGATTCTATAAAGCATTTGTTGCCTTTTAATTGTTAGCGGTGACCAGGCATGCTAGATGTTACAAATCGTTACTAATTATAGATCTGTGTACTTTGGGTGATTTTTATTAAACCATAGTATCACTGATAGTTATTATTCATATTTTATTCGTAATAATAATGCCATAATGTGTAATGATATTGATAAATCGCTCACCTCAAACATGCTCAGTCTTTTCGAAAAAAAATGAAAGTGTTTGTTCTTATTCTGCAATGCATTTAAGGTATTTTTCATGGCATCAGCTGATGTACAGTTTTACACTTCCTAATTTAGTTAATTACTAATCACAATCTATTCCATCGACCTTCTTGTTATGACAATTTATATGCACCCTTGTCAAATACAGACTTTGCTGAATATTTAATTCTGTGTGAGTAAAAAATTAATTTGGTAGTGAGAGAGTTAACAGTGGCATGAGCAATCAAAGCGCACAGATAAAGGCCAAGAAACCTATATGGAAGTGAAATGAAACAACACATTCTGGTGACAGATACAAAACCTACTGTGAAGACAGTGAAACAGACTTACTTCATCGCAACTCCCTTAAACGCGTCGTAAGCCTCTTCAAATGCTCCCTGAGTAATATTCAATGACCTTGACATCTGTTGGAACTCTACCTGATATTTGGCATCTATCTCATCTCCAATAGTGGCAAGCCTTCGGCCAAGAGCTGAAACTTTGCTGCAAGGCAAGACAAATCCATAAATCCAACAATTATAATAACAGTAATGGAAAATGCAGCAACAATAAAATGCATCCATTCATACTTCAAAAACAAAACATTTAAAATAGCATATTACCTAAATTATCATTTTTGATTATTGAATAAGACAAGTCTTTGAAGGACATATGAATGTCATCATAATAACCATTGTTGTTATGGTTACCATTGTCGCTATGGTTATACTCTTGTCATTAAGTTTGCCATATCGTCCATAATGCTGAAGTTCAATTAAGCCATCAATGCAATATAAATGGATAAATTTGGTTAGTAAGAACAAAATTAGCTGAAGATAATACAATGGTAGGTTGTCACTTTAATAGAACCTCAAAATGTTATTTGACTATACAAACAGCTCGGAGGCTGTGTATTGCCAAGCCATTAAAACTTGAAAAGTGGAAATGGTTAGGTTCGAAGTTTCTGCAGAGTTCATAGTGAGAGATTGTCTCAAAGTCTTGTAATTCAAGCAGCTTGTAAAATAGAGCAGTCAGACGCAAAGGTATGGAGTCGCTCAATGATTTTTGATATGCATATACAACCAGTTGTAATTTGTCTTAATAAAGACAATAATACAAACACTTTGTATCATTTTAATGCTCAGAATCTTCTCTACCTGTTTTTCTTATTTACTAGTATTTAAAAACAATACTCTGGTTATTATGTTGCTAAGCATCGTCAACTATTTAATAAATATTTTTTTACTCAATACTATTTTGAGAAATGAACGCTTAAAATGTCAAAAATGATTAAATCTATTCTTCTAGGGAAGTAGAAATGTTCAACACTTGAAAAAACTTCAAGGAATTTAAGACTATGGTTTGAAAGAAAGAATTAACCAATTAACTGTTGCTAATGTTACAATAATACAGAACAAATCTCAGTAAGTGAGAATATTATGTAATTAGGAGGATTAAAGTTTCAACTCTCATACAGTAGAACAACATCACAAAAAAGTACACTATTAAGATTAAAATGATATACAACTTGATTATATTAAAGTTGATTATATTGGGCTTATTGAGTCCTAAAGTTCAAGTGTATAAAAATTACATAAATTATCAGGTGGCTCCATACTTTTACACATGACTGTACTTGTAGAATTACCTTGGAGCCTGTAACTATAACGACAAGAAAAAAAAAGTTCTTTTAACATTTCATATATTACGAAATACTGCAAGTTTACTCAGACCTCTGTAAATCAACTTTATCAAAGTCCACAGGCTAATTAGCCTTCAAATTGTGCAACTTGATTTAGAATTCACTTAATCTCAGTAACAGATATACACGCATCGTAACTTGAAGCAATTTAATACACTAGACGTCCCCATAACACAAACCCCCCTTCAAGCAAATGCTAGTGAACATAAAGTTCACAATAGTGCAAATTTATGTAAAGTTTTTGCATCGTATTACATAAGAAATTACAGGCAATGTACAGCGCCAAGTCGGGACAAATTCACAAATTTGATTGGCATAAGAGTTCCATAGTTCCATAGCCTTAAAAGCATCGTTTACTATTTCTCAAATTTTTTGGTTTGTTTGCTTTATTTTAGACATACAATTTTTTTTGCAGCATAGACCTAGTGGTGGAAACAAAAATGAAAAAAAGATTGATTTAAATTGACATTGAAGGCGTGAGTTCTCCTTAATCTAACATAATATTACCGTAGTCCTTAAATCAAGTGTAGGTGATACTAAAAAAAGAAAAGTTGTCGATACAACTGAACAATACTACAATACAATACCACAGTTACTGTACAATCATTAAATTAAAGAATTATGTTTAATTTCTTTTATTTTGCATGGCCAAAGGCTAAAGTTTGGGACGATATTTACGTGTATTTTACTGTTCATATAACATAAAATTCCTGTAGCGTAAACGTTCTCAGAACGGACTATTTATGTTGTAGGAGCGTCTGCTACATATACATACAAAACTCAACATATACTTATAGCGAACAACAAAAATGACGGCAGTCGATAAAAACGTGGCCACCTCACTCACTTGCTTGATTACACAGGGCTTTTCCAACAATGGCGAGTCTGTGGGTGGGTCATTGCTTTTAATAAAAAAACAGTTAGAACATCAAATAAAACTTGAATGATTTAAAGATTACGCTAAAACGCAAACGTTTTTTTTCTCTCCAAAAATACGAAGTTGCAAGTGGTTCAATCTTTTACGCAATTAAACAGCTATAGTTTTATAAAGCGATTGCATACTAATGCCAAGGGTCGAGCTAGTATGCACACAGTATGCATTTGAGATAAATATTGCCTGTAAGTTTTTTTAGCATGGTCAATAGTAAACAGGAAGCGGAGGTCATTTGTAAAACTAAATGGTTTACACTGTGTCTTAGTAAATTAGAATTAGTAATGAAGAGTATACCCATCACACACTCTACCACTAAAATTACGTATTGCAGAATATATGGTTTCATTTACATGTCTCAAAAGAGAGACAACAATAAAAACCTTTTTAAAACTATTTTTTACTTTAATCTTACTTTATTTTTTACAAACAATTTAAAGCTTGACAATTAGTTTTTTACATAATTTTAAATAATACAGCGTTTTAATGCTATACATAATTCTTTAAAATATTTAATGTTGCTTTTTAGCAACATTAAATATTTAGATGAATTTATTAAATATTTAATAATTTATAAATTATTAAATATTTATAACATTAAATAACAGCTTTTTGAATGAATCAAACAAAGTTTTAATACATTGCGGTAAGGATGTTTCCTGTGACATACGATGGATTCAACATACAAAGCATAAATCAGAAAGGAATAACTTCACACATTGAAGATTGACTATATGATTATGGTTACAGCAATGGCTTATTATAGAGGCTAAAAATACAAACGTTTGAGGCCTCTTGGTAAAATTTTCAAGGAGAGTTGGTGACTCTGGAACATTTTGAAGTCCTGCCTGCCGGTCTCTGTGGTATCGTTCAAACATGTAATTTTGCATGACCTCTTCACTCTGTTCCACTACTTCTCTAGACTGAGGATCTTCTGGGAGACATTCGCTATCAAGTGCCTGTAACATCTAGCCAGTTAGCAAAATATCTCATATTATTATCACATGACACCTGCAATATGATGTCAACAAGCAAAATTGCTATATTGCTACCACGTGACACTTGTAATACCTGCATACTATAAATAAAACGGGTAGATATAGATCGTGTTAACTTTAATAAAATATTTTCTATCTATGACGATTTTCTATCTATTTTTGCTCTTAAAACATCGAAAACATTAAAGCTTAAGATACAATACCAAAAATCACAGAAATTGATAATGAAACAGCAAAAAAATTTAACAGATCAGTTACATCAAAAATCGTGTGAAAAAGAAAACAAAACAGCAATGGCACGTTTACTTCACATCTTTGAAGAAGAATCCTCCACCAAAACAATTTAAGGTAACTTGACTGGAGGACTGTGTCCCTAAAAAAATCTCTTCGGTAGAGGCGACGTCCTCCTAGATGGCTCCTTTTTGTGAAGATTTACTGACGCAAAACTTCTCCCTTTTTTGAGAACCTTCCGAAAGTGGCTCATAACAACGTCGTTAAACGTACAAACATGCTGTTTCCAGAGCTGTTCCGAACGTTGAATTCAAATGCGCATGTTCCGGTTTAGTCAAAAACCGAATTAATGGTCGAGACCCGAGACAAACAAATCTCAAATTTTTTAGTCGAGAACCGAAGCGTTCGAGGTTCCACAGTAGCTGTCTAATGCTAAATTCAGTATTACTTAATATTATAATATAATATTATAATATGATATTATATATATTGTAATATAATATTATATCTATTATAATATTATATTACTAAATTATGGATATTTGTTAGACGATTGTCAAAGCCTGTCATACGTACAAAGAAATACGCAGAGTAGTTCATGACAACCAACATTGTTACAGCTAATGCAATCAAATGATACATCCAGCAGGTATAATTGTTTGTTCATATAACAGAGACAAACTTTCGTCAGACTACAAGCGTTTTTCAACAGCATAAATGTGTTCAGCGTTAAAATTTTCAAAACTACAGTGATTAAAAATATTGTATTAAACATTGTACATAATAATAAAATATTATAGATGAAATACTGTAGGATTACTAGGAGAAACCTGAATAAGGCTATTAAAATTACCTTCACATGTTAATCATTAAATATATGCATTTAGCCTACTATCTGCAAGAAAAAGCGGGCAAAGAAGAGAATACCTCACCCTATTTCTTATGGGCCTAAGCCTGAGACGAGATGGAGGAGATGGCCCCATTGAATATCTTCTCCCAGGCTCTGCTGGATTATTCGGCTCTGATGCATTTGCTGATTTGGGTCGGGTAACTGTAAAAAATTATGGAGAAATGACAGCTCATTTGCCTTTCAAATTATAGACAAGAGTCACCGCAAATAGAAATATACGTCAAAGGTTTCTGAGCAGTTGGCTATAAAACAGAGCTGCAAATGTGTGTGTTGAGTTTACTATTTTTGTTTCATGTTTGTGTTTATAAGTACTTGGATTCTCGAACTTCATTTGGGAATATTTTATATACAATCAAATGATTATTTGAAGGATGCAGAAATACACATAAAAACATTAGCCAGTGAAGCCACCTCCATTTTAATTTTAGTTTTGTTTTAACTACAATTAATTTTAACTGTTAATATGTAGGCATATCTTTTTTGAGTGCAAATAGTCTCAGAAATTTCAAAAACCTAGCAAATAAACTTTCATCTCAATAAAAAAAAACCTACATGCAAACCCTACCTTTTTGCAACTTACATGAACTCTAAAAGAATTTTCGAAAATGTGCATCTAAGATCAGATCTATCGAACATTAATCCTTCGCATGGCTTTAGTGAGAACCAGATGGTGTATCAGGTTGCAATGGCAACACTACTTGTACCAGAGAGCAAATAAACAGACACCTCAAACAGCCTCAATACACTGATCCCATTATTCTTCTAAGATTTCATTCAACAAGATCTTGTAAATATTTATTTAATTTGGACAATAAAGTTATTTTTAGAGTTTGCGTTCACTATTTAATTTCAGTACATATAAAACTTGTAATTTGAGATTGAACTTTACAGTAATTGTACATTGTAATTTACATTAGAATTATAAAGGGGCTGACTTCAACATGCAATTACTCAATCAGGGTACTTTCTCTTTTGGATGCATCTGAAACAAACATTTTCAGTTTTGCATCAAACTGAAATTAAAGAAAAGAAAGAAAAATTTTATGACACGACACTTTAAGATGAGCAAAACAACAGGAAAAAGAATAATGTAAGGATGACCTTGAAGTACATTTAGATTTGCTTTGGCTCATATAATCAAATTCCTTTCTAACACCATGATGAAATACCAGTTAAAGACAAAAAGCAAGTCAATATACTCACCATATCAAACAATGAATATATTATCAGAAACACAAAGTATAGACATGCACAAACATGCGATAAAACATTTGACAAACTTTCCATGGCAATATCGAAAAAGCATAATAATCTTTACATAATACTAAGTAGTTATTATTTGCATATAGTTCTGACCAAGCTTCAATAGTCTGTTAACCTAATGTTAAGCCAGGATTCTATACATAGACACGAGGATGTCACAAAACCTCATCCCTGGGGATACCAAGTCAAGCAAATGAATCAAATGAATAATAGATAGATACAACACTCATGCACAAAGATTTCCCCCAAATATGTACAACCATTCTCAAACCTGGTTGGTAAATGGAGTTATCACTGACACTGGATGGAACCCTCGACCCAGGTGAAGGACCTGTAGGTAGAATGAATGACCTGTTATCTGTAAACCTGGGACTCGGGTTTGGACTACGGAAAGGTGAAATGTTGCGTATTGGAGAGTTGTCCCGACTTCCTTCTATTGTTATTGCTATAAGACAGGTGTTACGAGTTGTGGTTTAGTGACAGGACACTAGTTTTACAGTTGAAAGATAATGTTAACAAGTACAGTTATGAGTGTTAACAAGTACAGTTATGAGATGATTAAGGTGCGGTTACATCAGGGAAATTTGTTGGAGTTGTGTTCCCACTTAGAGAGATAGAAGACTTTTAGTCAGTTTGTGATTTAAAATACGCTTTTGCCAAGGCCAGCTCAAAACTGTGACTACAAGTGCGTCAGCTTTTTTAGCAAATGAAATACAACGCCAATACTAGCCAATACGTAACTATCCAATACTAGCCGAGAGGTTAGTACTACTAACCTTTACAATTCAGCGACTTAGCTTGCTCAACTTGCTAGCCTTGAGCTCATAAAAAATGATCTGGAAGTGTGTGGTTACAAAAAAAGATCACGGCTGCAACTCGATAAATAATTGCTCGATATATATTAATTGCAATGCTATTTTTAACTGAGCTTTTGGGATAACGGTATATACACCGTCATACTTGTATTTTCGACGCTTTTGCGAGATATGATTGGTAAACTTCATGTTACGCTCCGTCAATGATAGCTATCACCAACAGAAATATAATGCGCAATACTTCAGCGATCTTGTGTTGGCAACAAGAACAAAACCACTTTTACGCGTTTTTTTTCATTTTAAACCAAACAGATTTTATCTGCCAGAAAACAACTCAAACAAATCGTTCTAGTGTAAATGTACCTTTACAGTTAAGAGGTGACATATTAAAAATTGTTAAATATTTTCACAAACTTGAATAAAAAATGAGCCATGCAGGATATGGCAAAAAATTAAATTGGACAGCTTTACTTAAAATAATATAGCTCCATTTGAGCACAAAATATCAGAATACCTCTAGTTAATACTACGAAATGGATTATGTTACAGAGTATATTTCTATATTAGCAATATTTTATATCTAGAATATTTATATATTACGTATATATAAATAATCTAAACATAGAATATTTATATTATACAATAATATAAATATTCTATTAACACTATCTATATTCATATTATTTCTATATCATAACTTTCTACATTAGAAAATTTCATCTGATTTGACACTGGTTTGTTATCAGAGTGTAAAAAGGACTACATACTTTTTGACCAGAGAGTATCCAATATTATGTTATTGCTTTATGAATAACTTCTTGAAATGTACCAAAGCGTTTTTCAAGTTAAAAAACCAAAATAACACCATCGATAGTGGTTACAGATGAAGATGTTAGAAGTGTTAACAGAAGTGTTAACAGAAGTATTAACAGAAGTGTTAACAGAAATGGCTACACAGTCATATTTCGACATAAGAGTGCCCCAACATACGAGAAAGTCGTGAGAGAAGCCAAGTTTCAAGCGAGTTACTGCCTTGAGATACGAGAAACCTTTGAGATACGAGCATATAGGCAGGTTGTCGGTAGCCATTAAATGGCGAATTATGCGAGAGGCTGTTTTCGGAAACAGCATCGCTCAGTCTTTCTCGTCGAAAAAAGTTTCAATAAGGTTGGCTAAAAGTTAAGTGACAGCAAACCATTAAGCGAAAAATAAATAATAAAAATAATTATTTTTATTATTTATTTGCCGGAAACAAATAATAGAAAATTAAGACGATGACAAGATTATAGTTAAGTTTAGTAAAAAGATTAAAACTTAGTTTTGGGTAAGTGTTTAGTAAGCTAAATTCATTTAAATTAAATTCAAAGTTTGTGTTATGTTAAGTAGCGTCACAAAAGTCTGTGTACCGAACATGTAGCGGTGAAGTCTCTATCTCACACCGGCGTTAGCCACTACCTCTTTCTCGAAAGGTAAGAACTCCATACATTATTGTACGTAGAGCCTTTTCATTTTATTGCAGATCATAACAACTAAATAGGTTGGTGTTACGTTTTGTCAACGTAGGAACTGAATTACAAAAATTAAAAACAAGTCTTTTCATTGTAATATCCTGTTTTTAGGTGGTCTTTTCATAGTACGGGGAACGGATTAATTTGCATTTAGTTAGTTTATGTAAGAAATATTGCATTGAGATATGAGCACATTGACATACGAGCTCAGTCCCAGAACGCATGAAGCTCATATGTCGAGGTATAAAACTAATTGTGTTTCAGGTGCCTCGAGAAGTACTGTTAAAGGTTGGCGAAACAACAACGGATCTGAAACTTCCGATATCACAAGCTTTGGTTGAGGGAAGTAGCCCAAGTCAATGAAATGTCTATAGAGGCTTGCAACTGAACATGTTCAATTTTGGTCAAAACTCACATTTTATTGTTAATACATTGTTAGTGAATGCAATAATTACTTCACTTCTGCATAATCTATTGGTTAAATCAATTGGTTAAATCAATTGGTTAAATCTATTGGTTAAATCTATTGGTTAAATCTATTGGTTAAATCTATTGGTTAAATCGTAGTTTAAAATATATCAAATCCCGCAAGCATAAAACAAAAAATAGATGGAATGATGTTACTTTTACAACTCTGTTGGTCGATTCTAAAAACTGTGATTGTTTTAACCGAGCTGTGTCAACTTTGGAATACTCAGGTTCAGTTGTTGTGTAGCCTACTCTTAAAAGACAAGCCGTTTATGTTATGATACGGACAATACAACACGAACACTACAACACTCATACGATACAACACGGACACTACAACACTCATACGATACAACACGGACAATACAATTAGGTGAATAATACCAAAACAGAGACAATACGATGACAAAAACAAACAGCACAGATAGTAAAACAATTCAACAAACTTCAAAAAAAATATGGAAAACTACATGTACATCCAACTCAGACATACTAACGCGCTGGAGGCAATGCAAGTGCGCACAACTTCCATATCACCGGCAATACGAGAGAATATAACTACTGTATTACTGACAATACAAGTGCACATAACTACTGTATTACCAGCGATACAAATACACATATAAAAGAGAAGCCTGCAAAAGCATCTCTGGTCCTTGAGAGGCCTACCTCGGACTGCTGGGTGATTATCGGAAGGGTGACGATGCCTTTCCTTAGGACGTGTACCAAGTAGTGTGCTATCGTTGTCTGAGGTAGTTTGGTTAGGCGAGCTATTCGGTTCTGTAGTGAAAAAATTGGTAACATTACAAACATGCGAAACATTACGACCTCACCTAAATATTACTTGAAAATGTTTTCATCATCAAGAAGTTAGATGTCAACGGTATTCAAAACTTACAGCCATTTTAGTGAGTTCCCAGAACGCGTAAGTAAAGCAGCCACTATTTAGATGTTCATGGCCCATCATGTACACGGGATTGGTCATGAATGATTACCAAAACAATTAACTTCTGCTAATTTCTGTCATCTATGGCAAACATTCTAATAGAAAAAGGCGTAAGATGACGGGGACATGTGTAAAGGATGAGTCATGAGCAATTGCCATGACAATTATTATATTCACAAGTCTATGAAGGAAAGAGGAATCAAGGCAGACTCAGTCAGAGACACAAAGGATGTAGCTATGTGTAACATAAAATAAAGGGAACTAGACACAAACAGATGACAAGAGAAGGTAGAAAACAGAGCTGAATGGAAATCAGTGATAAAGCCTGAGCTATAAGACAGTCATTGTCGAAACAGCAGACTGCGAGGGAGGGAGGGAGGGAGAGAGAGAGTTTGACGCACCGTCACTTGCTGGTCTACATAGTGGACTAATATTAGAGACTGGCCGTTGTTGATCAGGAAGTCTGCAGACAGAAGTTGGTGGTGTGGCGGCTTCAGCCCCTGCTCCAGCATCTACGGCTCCAGGACTTGTACTGGAGTTACCTACACATAACATTTTTACAATAGTTAATATTCCTTATTAAAATGACAGCAAGCAATGAGTAGAAATACGAATAAAACTAAGAGATTACAAACTACAATTGACAACATTTGCATCAAGTAAGAAAGATATTTGAACACTCTCTGGATATAATGACATTGTCCTGGAATGCTTGTAACAAGCTAACTGAGAAAAATCGCACACAGACTTATTGATGATGACTGAGCAAAATAATAGTATAAACAAATAATAGATCAATAGATTGATTCATAGATCAATAGATTAATTAATAGATCAATAGAATAATTCATAAATCAATATTTAAATTCAACAAAAAGCACGCAATGATGCATTTAAAAGTGGTAAATCAGCAATTTCTAATTTGTGCAAAACATTGTTTAACCACAAACACTCAAAATACAGTTTTTAGTGAAATAAACTGGATACCTCTGAAGTCATATGTGTGCGCATGACTTGAAATCAGCAAATAAAAATGTATGTGGTTTGATCATATCTGTACAGATTGTTATCCTCGACCATTAAAAGTAAGACAAGTAACAATGGTGTAAATGGGAATTTTATTTTTCCAACCAACAAAAGTCCAGTTTATTTCGGTGCGCCCCATTATTACTGACTACATTGACGGTTCAAGTTCTAGGTTTGGTGCAAAAAAATGAGCCGCTGGTATAATTAATAGCTTAACTCTTTCGCTACCAGGAAAGATTACCATACTACCAGGTCTTGATTAGTGGGTAGTTAATTAGTCTATGGTCTCCACACTTAAACAAAAGGAAACAAATATTTGCAACCGTGGAATCAATAGGAAATACGTTTAAAATCATTCTGAGTATAGCCTCGCTTTGCAAAAACTTTATTTTTTATCCCAATTTCTTTTTAGCAATGACCAGTCATGTCAGACGCATTACAACTACAAAGGTTTTACTAATTTTAGATCAATGGACTTGGATTATTTTTATTGAAAAATAGTACTACTCAGTGATTATCTTACTTTTAGCAATAATCTGTAATAATATTGATAAATTGTTCGACTCGGACATGCTCACTATTGTTAGCATGTCTGAGTCGATGTTTCATGTCCGAGAGCAGGAGTCCGAAATGCATGAGCATTTTCAGACTAACGAAAAAACTGTAAAATGACTGAAAAAAGGTCTGAGCTCATCCTGCAACACATTTATGCAATTTTTATGGCATCAAAAGATTAAAAATTTTATGCTGAATAATTTGGTATCAAAATATATTTATATACCATGTGGTTCAAAGGTTATGACAATTTATATGCACCCTTGTCAAATATTAGGTTTTACCGAATATGTAATTCATGTAGTAATATGTATAATAATTTAATTTGGTAGCAAAAAAAAACTTCCACAAGGTAGGTAAAAACTATTCAATTTGAGACGAGAGCTTCGCAGCACAGGCCGAGTAGTAACCACTCAAAGCATAAATACAAGATATTGGAAACCTACCTGCAGACACATTGGCGCTGTTGTTGCTTTGAGCATCTCTATCATCCATTTGGCTGTTTAACTTTCTCTCATCAATGTTTATATATTTTATCTACAACTTTATAGAATGCATAACAGATATTTCATTTGTTTACGCATAGCACTGCCCAAGCTCGAAGAGAACAAAGATGTAAGTGCGATGACTTATTCCCCTACTGATTATGACATGTTAGACAGGTTAGTTTTTAACCTCATATCAAAAGTATCAGCATCATGTAGACAAGCATGACTCAACGTACCTTTCTAGGTTTTCAATTGACGAATGAAAATGCACAGAAATAATCAATGCCATTTGGCTATTTGGCACAATTCCAATACTATCAAACAGGATAAAGGAAAGGCTTCCTTTTCAATAAAATGCTTTTGGTGAGGAGAAAAAACGATTTAAGCTGCTTTATCAGTTTAGAAGCAAACTGAGTGCTATGAGTGACAGCAATACTCAACGTATCGAATGCTCCATCATATATTAGTCAAACGGCGAATGTAAATCAATTGTTAGCGAAACTTTTTAGCAACTACTCACTGATGATGAAAATTTGATTCAATTAAAACAAACATCTCTTAAAAGAATGTGATTTGGAAACCCTGAAAGGAATCACAATGGTGGATAGAATTAAATTCACATTGCCAAGCAGTATTCCACAGCACTCAGGGTGTCTTAAAAGTGGAGTTGACATAAAATTTGAACAGTCTGATTCACTTTTTATTACTAAGTACGTAATTTATATACATGTACAAGCTAAAAAGTTGTCATTCCTACTAAGACAGGATATATAGAACATGTATGGATATATTTAAACACATTCACAGAAATTTATATGATCACATCATACACCGTTATGTAAAACCTACGACTAAAAACTATTCTATTGCTTGTTTAACTCAACTTTTCAAATGCCTGACAATCTGGAAAAACCACAGATTCAGTAAGCACCATCTCAAGAACAAAAACAATACGTTTCTCAAGAATCTCCATATTTTCGACGAACATTCAGACTTGAAAATCTTTTTTAATGATTAAAAAACTAATCAATTTAAACATGCATTCTCAAAAATCTGATGAGATCCACTAGAACAACGATTATCAGCTATGAAAAAATATCCGATGATGAACACAAGATGCTCTTGAAATTTGTTGCACAAATAGTATCTACTCTTATTTAGGCATACGTGCAGCGAGTATTATAACAGATCACAAAACAAAAACAGAAATCAAAAATTCGACCAACCACACTAAGATCAATCTGGTCAAAAATTAAGCCTGCGTCATGAGCAGTCGACGAAAAGAGTAGTGCAACCCTAGAATAAGAGGAAAATGCGTTAGAAAACAAAAAACTAAACTTTAATTACACATTTGCAGCAGATATATTTAAAAAAATACATCTGCAACAACTATACGGCTAACATAAACCAGTTATGAGTTACTTTTCCATAGAAAAAAGTTTTTGGCTTGCAAGTGTACCATCATCCATCAGCTATTCACATAAAGCGCAGCGATTGTGACAGCTTAGCCTTTGCGCAGTCGAGTGCATATACAAATATCGTATTCGATCTTATGAAGTCTCCAAATATTAAAGCTCAACTATACGTATAAAGCATTTTAACACGCTCGAATAACCAAGCCGCTTTTCTTTCATTTATTACGTTTGGATAATTTGACTGTCGAACAAATTGTATATAATTGTTTAGGAATAGCAGCTAGATCCGCATTTCCTTTATGCATCTGCTTTTTCCTACAACCAAACTTGAAAACTATCTACATTTGTCGATTTGTCGAATTAATTTTTTACATTGAGTGTACTGTATCTTTATGTCTTTTTATGTCGGTTTTTCATTTTGTGTAAAATTTATGTTTAGCGCTCAACTTTACATATCTAAAACAAAAGTCTTATATTTAGACTAAATATTATAAGAAACCAAGTAAAAATTCTCCAGTTCCATTTGGTATCAATAGAAAGCATGCATGCGTCGTAAGATACACGTGCTGTGTTATAAGATTTATATTGCAAGTTGCTTGTTTTAGTACATTTTAAGACTGTAGGTTTTTCATCTATACATGTGAAACGCCTCAAGTATCGAATAAGCAGCTAAATGTAACTAACAAATCGAGACCTGTTTTATTTAGAAACAAACACGTTTGCTAATGGACACTAGCCGATTGGCTTAAAATTTTTACACTCATTTATACCTGCTGACGTGGACAAAGCTTACAACATTAATCTTTAATTATATAAGTAAAAAGGGAATTACAGACTATCAAGGAGATCCTCCCCTTCCCCATCAAAAGAGTCTAGAGGATAAACAAAGAACTCATACTTTATACAATACTACTTCAGAACCCAGCGTATGTCCTATCACGCTGATGTCGTCAGAGATGGATCAAACGGACAGATCGTTTGTGTTCTTGAATTGGTCTTAAGTCATGGCCAACGTGTTTATAATGAGACTAAAGAGCATAAATAATATTACAAATATTATTTAATAAATAAATAGTATCATAAATAAATAACATAAATAATCTCACTTAACTTTTCTATTACAGTTAAAAAAGTTAAGTGTATCGTCCAGACAAAAACTTGCCTGCTTTTCATAAAGAATAAAGATTTAGTGAATATATTTTGCAAGTTTTTATCTAAAATCGATGAACAGTGTTGTTTTGTCATGTCTTTTAATGTTTACTCAGTATTTTGAGTATGTTTCTTGTTATTTCATGTTTTTATCTGTTGCAGTTTGTTCTCGGTTTCATATTTCATTAGCAGCATTGTATGGATTCTAGTGTCTAAGTTTTCCAGTATTTCAGTTGAAAATTAAGTTGTTAAAAATTATTAAAAAACGTTGGAAAATTTTAACAGATGCGCTATCTCTTATACATTTGCAATTTCTGTACTCTAAAAATTTAACTAGTAGATAACGTACATGTATATCTTTAGATTCATATGCGGGTATCATTCCTTTGTGTTATTATTGACTTCTTGTGAGATGAGACCCAGTCAGTACAAAGATATGCATTTAAGAATTTTTTACATAAACGAATATTGTTCAAGTTACTCTTTGTTATTATATCTCATTATAGTTACATATGTAATCTTTAACCTTTATCATACATATCACTCGCAACGGCTACTTTTCAAAAATCAAGCTCGTCACATGATATTTCTTGTGCCTTTTGGTTTTAATTTTTAAAATGGTATTCTCTTTAACGCTATTGGTTTTAGCATTTGAAGCAATTATTTAAATGCGGTTTATTTTTAGTTTATTATAGCACCACTAGCTTCTATAATTTCTGAATACTTGCCTTTTCTCAGTCTGCATCAGGAAGCAGATTGCTGCTAGATTTAATGCATAAAGTACAATAGTGCCATAGAGCGTCATTCTTATTACTAACTATATAATAGTCTGTGATCGTATCGTAATAGTCTGTGATTATTGTAAATCTATGATCTTTTTATAGCAAAGTCATTATTTCCTTTTCTATAGCATAAATCCTGGACCTGTTTTTTTAGCTATGTCTAGTCATATATTTAGCTATATATACAGCGACCTATTGTTATCACTTCGTTTCTTTTACAGCTGGCTGGAATGTCTATGGGCAAAAACTTTTCATATTGAATTCCTGTGATATTTGGTAAGTTTTGTAATAAGTCATCCAGAGTATGCTATGACTCCAGATATAATCTTTTATCTCTACTGAATCATTTTATTTATTAATAACTGCTATTTATGCCATTTTTATTTTGGTTATCAAGTACTGACTAGTAACTCATATGCAATATGAATTAGGATCAAAATTACATGTAATGTATATGCTTTGTATCTGGTGCTTCCATTTGATCAGTGGTTAAACAGGAGTCATCTGCTCTTACAGCTTAATATTGAATCATGTCCATTTGTGTCAAGAAGTATCAGAGTTGTGTCATCCTGTAAGCATTAGCAATCTCTTGTTATGTTGTGTTGCTAAATAATATGCGAGTGTGTACATACTAATAGCAATTAATTTTGATACATATACAATATATATATAATCAGCATAAACGGTGTACAGATAGATTGTGGTCATCCAGAGTATGCTATGACTTTTATGAGGCCTTCCTCATGCGGTATATACTTATCTCATCTGTTAGTGTTTAGCCACATGTAGAGACTTTCTTTGATGTTTATTGCTCTATATTCTTATGAACTTTGTATTATTTTGCAAAAAATATTATTTTTCGTAGTTTAAGTTTAAATTTTGTTATTATACGTGATAATTTTTTCTGTTCCAGTAATACCATTGGTAATACTGAATGGGTCTGGACAGTTAAAACATGTTTTAGTTGCTAGTATTATATTAACAGATTGCATAATGTATTTTAAACTGTTGACCCTTTTGCCAGTCCTGGCTGTCTCTGGGCAGAATAAAGTATTACATAAATTAATCTCTTTCATATATTTCTCTATGTTGTTACATCTAGACTGATATGGATAACGGGGAGCAGCAGCTCTCGCTTAGCGACAGCAAGTTTCGCTACTATTCAACGCTGATGGAACGAGCTTTGAAAGGCTTCGAGAATACAAGAGAGTGGGCAGATCTGATAAGCGCCCTTTCCAAAGTCAATAAGGTAGCCTACAGTTTATTTCTCTATTTGGGCTAATTGTGAACTACCAAAATAATTTTACAGTTAAAAAAAGTCTTGTAGCGCAAGTACATTGAACTTTCAAATTTTTTTTTGGTGTTTCCATAACTTGTGTTTTTCTTACCTTTTAAAATTTAAAACTCAATTATTCAACTTTGGTATTACGGTCAACACATGCGAACTAACATGAGTTATTAGTCAGTAATATTAAAATTACAATTTAATTAAAAGGCAATTAATTATTCCGAATAATTCTGAATTATAATTATTGTATACCAACCGAATGTCCGGCGTTGCACGGGTATTAAAAAACAGCTTATAAAATTTTGAAGGTAACGTAGCTGCCACCACTTGCCATTAGCCTGGCACATCGCCAATGACTAATTTAAACACACTACTATGCGTGCTGGTAAACTTACTAATAAGAGCCTGAAGAGTAGGCTTTAGAGTGTTGCGTATTCCAGAGGGCTATGCGTATTTTAGCCGACATAATGATTCATATCCCCTAATGAATCATTGCATCTCGTGTAGCTCTATTGGTAAGGATATCGCCTTGTGAATGGGAGGTTCCAAATAAGATATTTAAGATAATTTAATTTAAGATATTTAAGATAATAAGGATCAAATAAGATATTTCTTTCCTAAATCTTAATAGCTATAGCTGGACACACCGAATAACAGACTTTGAGATTTATGTATACAGAAGATAAAACAGAAGGGTATATATACAGAAGATAAAACTTCGATATATTCACATATATCGAAGAATGCTTAAGCCAATTATAGGTAACATGCAAATTGGATGCCGATAATAATTATTTAGATACATCCACTTTCTAAAAGTTAATTGTTTAGCATTGGAATATCCCTAAACAAAAATTTGTTTATGAAACAAACCAATGCGATATGTGTAATCACTAAACGTCAACTGCTTTCTGATTGGTGAACTGAGTGCAAAATATTCACTAAACACCTTATGTGATATTGGCTGCAGGTGATTATAGCAAATGCGATCTCTTTGCAACTTCAAGATTTACTGTTTGTACACACAATGTTCATGTTGACACTCTGGTTGCTAACATATGGGTTGTTAACATAATGGTTGTTAACATTTTCGTTATTAACACATTGCTAGTTAGCATTCTAGTTATTAACACTGTCACTGTTAACATCTTTGTTAACACCTTTGTTAACACTCTGGTTGTTAACACACTTTAATATTTTATCTTTTCACTCCCTCAGTTCCAGAAGCAAAAAAATTTGCCATTATTGTTAGACGATTGAAGCATAGTTCCTCTGTAGCTCTAGCCTGTCTTGACAAACTGTTGTTTTTTGAGGAGTTGTCCCCCCATCGAGCAGGCGAGCAACACAACAGCTTGTCACAAGACGTACTGCACCTGATGCATCAGCTGCACTTATAGGGAGTTGTTCTCTTCCATCTATGCGGCTTGGTTGCGATGTTATGTCGGTCGCTCCGGTGGTAACCATAAGGGATTTCGCGCAAAAATTTATGTAGAAAAAATAAGATTACAACACTTAACCAGCGACCAGTCTTTGTTGTAAACTTTAGTAAAACTTGAGAACTTAGGCAACAACAGCGACTAAACATGTCATTATTTGTGCGCTCAGTCAGTTTAATTTTTATTTTGTATCAGTCAGTTTTATTTGTTTTTATGGATTTTATTTTCAATTTATTTTATTCTTAAGTTTTATTAAAGTTTACAACAGAGTTGTAAACAACCAACAGTCTTTGGTTAAACGCTGTAATCTTATTTTTTTCTTCATAAATTTTTGCACGAAGTCCGTTATGATTACCAATGGAGCGACCGCCATAACATCGCAGCCGAGCCGCATAGACGGAAGAGAACAACTCCCTATAAGTGCAGCTGATGCATCAGGTGCAACATGTCTTGTGACAAGCTGTTGTGTTGCTCGCCCGCTTGACGGGGGAACAACTCCACAAAAACAACAGTTTGTCAAGACAGGCTACTGTAGCTCAGACTCCGTAATAAAATGATTTCACTAACATGTAATCTTACATAAGTGCAGAGTAAGCTGTTGCATTATGTCTATTTCAGGCATGAAGATGGCATCAATAGAATATTCGGCGCATTTGTTGCATATATATACTTGTAAGCATTGTATACCCCTTTGGTTCCTGCATTAAAGTTTTAGCTTGAAAATCGGTTTTAGATTTTTAACAAAGCTATAAAATTTTAAAATAAGTTTTAACAAATGTATAAAAAAATTACAAGTTGGCTGTTATGCACGCAGAACATTGACATGCCAATTTATCAAATAAACCATTTGTATGTTGAAACACAACTCGTTATTATCTGTTTGCTAGGTCATCAGCTCACACAAGTCTTACAATATCTTGCCTAAAAAGGCGACGATAGGTAAAAGACTCGCACAGTGTTTACACCCTGCTTTACCTGCGGGAGTGCATATAAAAGCTTTGGAATTGTATGAGACTATCTTTACCACGATTGGTCCTGCGTTTATTGCCAAAGACTTCCCCATATACAGGTAGGAACCTGAGTTTGAGATTATAAGACAATGACGTCATAGCTAGTTAGCTGTGGCGGCGGAAATTTCATGCCTCCAATTGATCATCATATTACATATTACCTCCATCATATTACTGAGACACTAACTTTCACCTTCCAAAAACCCACTTCAAAGCGTAGCTAGGATTACTTATTCGCAACAATTCTACTTTTCCACTCTTTATTTTGTTGGTGATTCCCATATATTAGAAGTTTTCGTTTTCTAAATGTTACATGTAAAAAAACTCCAAAATTGTATATAAAGTAATTGGTAAAATCCGTTTTTTGAATAGTAATTCATTTTTTAATTACAATTAGAATTTAAACTTCTTCATTAGTTTAGACTAGTATAAAAGTCTTCCAGTCAATATTTATTTTTAGCACTAGTTCTAAGCTTCCAAAAGTGTAAGAAAAATTCAGCTCAATGCAAGTGTATGTAAAAATTTTAAACGTATGCCGCAACCGGAAGTGAGGCTTTATATAAAACGGCGTTTAAATGATTGTCTATACTCTTCTATGTTCTACTCAGGTAGGAACTAGGCATCGACTCTCTGTAGTTCTATTTCATGTTTCATTGGCAGTGCAGATGTGTTTGGGGAAATTCCTATCCAGCTCTTTCCTAATAGGCCAGCTGTTTCTGTAGTCAGATTCTATTCATCTGATTGGCCTATAATCACAAACCAAAACAAGCGCATGTGACTACGTTTAACCGTCGCAATCTTACATTATAAAGCTCAATTGATGTATGGAGCCACCTACTAAAATTTAGGGGTTTTAAAATATAACTAGTTGTAATCTGTCTTGAAAAAAAAGAATAACAAAACGTTGCATCATTTTAATATTCAAAATCTCTTTCTGTTGTTCTTATTTGCTAGTTTTTGAAAGCAATACTCTGGGTAGCCTGTCTTGACAAACTGTTGTTTTTGCGGAGTTGCTCCCCCGTCGAGCGGGCGCGCAACACAACAGCTTGTCACAAGACGTACTGCATCTGAGGCATCAGCTGCACTGAAAGAGAGTTGTTCTCTTCCATCTATGCGGCTTGGCTGCGATGTTATGGCAGTCGCTCATTGGTAATCATAACGGATTTCGCGCAACAATTTATGTAGAAAAAAATAAGATTACAACGTTTAACCAAAGACCAATCTTTGTTGTAAACGTTAGTAGAATTTAAGAATAAAATAAAATCCATCAGAACAAATAAAACTGACTGATACAAAAATAAAAATAAAACTGACTGAGCGCACAAATAACGACATGTTTAGTCGCTGCTGTTGCTAAGTTCTCAAGTTCTATTAAAGTTTACCGCAGAGACTGGTTGCTGGTTAAACGTTGTAATCTTATTTTTTCTACATAAATCTTTGCGCGAAATTCGTTATGATTACCAATGGAGCGACCGCCATAACATCGCAACCAAGCCGCTTAGACGGAGAGACCGGAAGACGGAAGAGAACAACTCCCTATAAGTGCAGCTGTTGCATCAGGTGCAGTATGTCTTGTGACAAGCTGTTGTGTTGTTCGCCCGCTCGACGGGGGATCAACTCCGCAAAAAACAACAGTTTGTCAAGACAGGCTATACTCTGGGGGATATGTTGCCAAGCAGTGTTAAATTTTTTTTCACAAAATGCGGTTTTATGAGATGAACACCTAAACTGTCAAAAATGACTGAATCTATACTGCTAGGGGAGTAGAAATTTTAAAAATTTGAGGGAAATGTAAGAGTTTAACCCATTGGTTAGAAAGAATGAATTAACACCAATTAACTGTTGCTAATGTTACAATAATACAGAGCAGATCTCAGTGAGTGAGAATATTATGTAATTAGAAGGATTAAAGTTTTAACTCTCATACAATAGAACAACATCACAACAAAATTACGTTTTTAAAATTGAAATGATATATAATTTGATCATATTAAAGTGAATTATATTGGGCTTATTGAGTACTAAAGTTCAAGTGTATAAAAAATTACGGAAATCACAGGGCGCCTCCATCCTTTGATATGGTCTCTATGGAGGTTTACAACATTATGGTTGGTTAATAATGACATCTATGCGAGTGTGATTTTAGTTTAAAACTCTTAGCAAATATTTTAGTTGCTCCTGGATTATACGAATTGTGATTTATATATATATTAATATTTATAAATATAGATTTATCAGGATCACAGGCTACAGTCTTTGTTATTCAAATAATTTTATTCTATCTAGATTAATGCTCTCCATACCTACCCAACTATGTCCCAACTATTTAGTGCCAAACTAAATAATTGGGACAAAATCAGCAATGCATAGTTTTCAGTTTCATACTTGAATAACTTCTAAGTTTTGATAATAGAATTCCAAAACTATATATACAAGTGCACTGACAGCCCGGTATGCCGTGAGGGATCATCATCATGTGTAATAACTAGATGCTCAATAATTCCACACTGCAGCAAGGCGGTCAAGTGGCGCAGATGGTACTGCGTTTGGCTGAGAATCGAAATATCTGGTATTGATTAATGTGTAGAGCAAACTTTTTTCTCAACTCTTTTAGGGTGGCTTTAGCCTCTCTTGACAAACTGTTGTTTTTGCGGAGTTGTCTCCCGTTGCGCGGGCGAGCAACACAACAGCTTGTCACAAGACATACTGCACCTGATGCATCAGCTGCACTTATAGGGAGCTGTTCTCTTCCATCTATGCGGCTTGGTTGCGATGTTATGTCGGTCGCTCCATTGGTAATCGTAAGGGATTTCGCGCAAAAATTTATGTAGAAAAAAATAAGATTAAAACGTTTAACTAGCGACCAGTCTCTGCGGTAAACTTTAGTAAAACTTGAGAACTTAGGCAACAACAGCGACTAAACATGTTGTTATTTGTGCGCTCAGTCAGTTTAATTTCTATTTTTTTATCAGTCAGTTTTATTTGTTTTTATGGATTTTATTTTCAATTTATTGTATTCTTAAGTTCTACTAAAGTTTACTACAGAGTTGTAAACAACCAACAGTCTTTGGTTAAATGTTGTAATCTTATTTTTTTCTTCATAAATTTTTGCGCGAAATCAGTTATGATTACCAATGGAGCGACCGATATAACATCACAACCAAGCCGCATAGACGGAAGAGAACAACTCCCTATAAGTGCAGCTGATGCATCAGGTGTAGTATGTCTTGTGACAAGCTGTTGTGTTGCTCGCCCGCGCGACGGGGGACAACTCCGCAAAAACAACAGTTTGTCAAGACAGGCTAGGGTGGCTTTGGACAGATAAAAAAATAGTTTCGATCAAATCTTCATAATATCCCTTTTTTTAGAGGTTTGAACAACTCTTGTGGGAGTCAGGAAATTAGTTTTAGTATTTGGTGGCTCCACATTTGCTGGGAATTACTAGCTGGAAGCGCTTGGGCATCTTTCCCCCAATTTTAGCAGCTTTTCTCTTGATATCCCACAATACCATGCTCTGACGCTCTGTTGTTTCCGCTTGAGCTTGCTAGAGGCTCAGCCATCCTCGCTGAGGTGTTTTATAGCTTCATCTATAGATTTTCAATGGGATGTAAATTGTTGGACACCATGTTATCTCGAATAACGATGATGAAATTTTTTTACTTCCATATTTTATTGTGGTTATGTACCTCTCTTTCCCCTTTGCCTATATTACGTACATGTAGGTAATAGGGGCGCTACTCTGGTGTGTCAGTATGGAGTTATCTGCTCATATATACCTTTTCTATTTAGCCATTCTCATGTCGGTGTATTCACAAATGCATCATAGTTTAGCAAAGACGGTCACCATGTTTGCTGCCAACGCAAGGTGATGCTCTTTTGACCTTGACCTCTTTTTAAATTAGTTGGATTTCCTCTCTATTGACTTGTTAACTCCTGCCGTCCTTTTTCTTTACAGTGCCGGACTTCTTCCTCTGCTCGGCCATGCAGCCATGACCGTCAAACCTGTTCTTCTCACTCTTTATGAGACTTTCATTCTTCCTGTTTGCTCTTCCATTCGACCCGCTGCTGCCGGGGTCATTATCGGAGTGCTGCCAGGTCTTGAGGAAGGCTCCGAGTATCATGATAGGTATTCTATTCAAGTTCTTTGCTTTTGGAGGTAATCGGAGCAGTTGCCTCTTTTGTGGTATACTGTTATATGAATAATTGAAGTTATGTCATGAAAAAAACTTCATGATTTTATTATCGAAATGAAATTTAGCTCTAATTCATAGTTGAAGAAGATTTTGACCATGATTAAGTCATATTGATTGAGTCAACATATTTATTATTTATATTAAGTCATATTGTTTACCATAAGAGGAAGCTATATTTATTGTTTACACGAGACAATTCTGTTTGCAATATGAATTTCTTCTTTCCTCGAGTCTCATTTGTACACGATACCTTGGAATTTGTACCAACTGCTTTTATAATAATCGCTAGCCATCCGTTGGTGCTGGGCTGAAGCACTTTGTCACCTCCAATCGAACAATAGCATATTGCAGGGTGTTTTAATGATTACATCTAATAAAAATTTTTAGGAGCCTTTATTTAAATAAAAGTATTCAGCATGAAGGTTTGTTACTATTGGCTGTCACACATCTCGTCAAAGCCAATGAAAGTCAATTTACAGATGATGTGCGTGTTGCTGTGCTAGAACATTTATTACTACTCATACCCTGATGGTCTATTGTCCCTGAGAGATCGTCAGGTGTGTCGATAAACACAGAGAATAAGTATGTGTACAATTACTATGAAATGCTAGAAGGCGGTCGATAGGTGATTATGTAAGACTGTCAGTCTACCGAGTTGAATATCACTAGTTTGAGTCCCATTGAATGCAATATTTTATCCTAACCTCTGACCATGGCTGCATACTTCGGTCTTGGTATAGCAAAGATTGCTACCCTAGCAGTGTGGTGCACCATGAGAGATCATCAGGTGTAATAAGTAACTGCACAATTATTCCCAAAAGCAGCAAGGCAGTCGATTGACACAGGTAGTAGAATGTTGGTCTACCAAGCTGTAAGTCGTGAGTTCAAACCCTGTGAAAAGCAATCTTTTTTCCTAACCTCCCAGCCTAGCTTTTTACTGATGGATACGGCTCTTATCATAGTAAAAAGTATGATATAATAATTTCTCATTACATATAATCTTACTTGTTTATAATTTACCTTTGAGACATAAATGAAATTAAATTCAAATAAATTTAAATCAACTTAAATTAAATGAAGACGCTGAGAATGGACTCTTTTGCACCATTCGTTGTTGCATAACGAGTTATATTGGTCAAAGACAGATGTAACGCATTGTGATTGTACAGGAGTGACCTGCATGATAATTTTTTCATGACATTTTTTCAATTTTAATTAAATTTTATTTAATTTTTCAATTATTCAATTTCAATAGTCGTATGTGTATCCAGATTATCTAGCTTCTTTTAAACTCACCTTTAGTAGAACTTTTGGTGCACAAATCTAAAAAGTTGCAACGCTTTTTACTAGTCGTAATTTGCACTACTACCTGACCTGCCAACAACAGGTTGGGGGTTCAATTCCCAAAAAGGTGTTGACAGGAATGACATCTACCCTTAAAATGCTCTCGGCAATTGTGCATGTCTCCAGTCGTTGAGATTCTTTCGCTACTGCACTCATACAGTCTCATCCAGTCTCATCCAGCCAAGATCAGAGAGCTGTTGTTTGTGTAACATTGGCTCTTAAAAACACGTACAGCCTCTGATTGCTGTAAGCTAAGCAGACATCATAGTCAATTTTCAAGGGAATGCTCACATACACAATTTGCAAGATTTGTTCTACTTGTAGAACTAACACTCTGCTGGAAAAGCTGACCAAAGAGTTTGGTGTAGAACACTTTTATTTTAACTTCTGGTCATGCCTACAAAACAGCACTCTTGTACGTCTACCGGGGACCTCCTTCTTTATAGCACACATTGACAGAACCCACAGCATGGAAGATCAGCTTTACCTGCTGGGCAGTGATCTCAGCCTATTGGTACGTCAGACTAGAGTCTTGTTTATGCTAAGAGTTGATATCTCTTTGTGGTTTTATCATTTCTTTATTATCTACTCTCATTTCCTTAAAGGTTGACTTGCAACAAAATTCACATTACCGTTATTTGATATGGAAAAATTCACCATGTCTTACTCTGTTGTGTTGTGGGTGCAAAATATGTGGAAATGTGATCATAAGCTCTTAAAAGCTCAAAAACGAACAGTTATCGCCGCCATCACAAAACCGCCGTAGTTTGGATTCGATTTCCAAAACGGCTCAAATGTGATGTAGTTGTGAGAGATGGTTTCTGTTTACACTTTCATGCAACCTTATTCGTCGAAATATTTTCACAAATATACTTCACGCATTCAATAAAACTATGTCTATTGTTCTTACCCGTCTGTTTTATCGTCATTGTAATGCTGTCACTTTTAGCACTGATATCTTATTACTTACCATAAAAAATCGTTAAACTTTTTAACCTTAGCTCGAAAGAGTACGTATCATTGTCTGATAATTATGACGAGCCTGTTGGTCACCTGTGATAATCGAAAAGTGCTGCAAAAATTATTTGTGAAGTAGTGGGTCACATGATCAGAGAACGACTTGACGATTGAATAATGCCGAAATAAAACTGTAAAGTAGCGAGCATCTATATTTGATACGGGGTCTTCGGTAAAACCCGAAGTGTTTGTCATAAACTAGTGCTACGATAAGTTTTATATTGAGCTTTTTACGTGAGAACATACGCGACAAGACGATGACCAAATTACGTAGTTACGTCATCGAAATAAAGAGATTTTAATCTACGGCCGCTTTTCGTTTTTGAGCTTTTGAGAGCTTGTAATCAGATTTCCACATATTTGGCACCTACAACACAGCAGAGTAAGACATGGTGAATCTTTTGATACCAAATAACTGTAATGTGAACTTTATTGCAAGTCAACCTTTAAATTATTGTTTTACCCATTGATCTCTCTATATATTGTTTTCTCTTTTGCTGTTCTTTTTCCCATTTCTCCAGTCTCCTTATTTTGTTTCTCATTTTAATCTTTTTCTCCCACGATTTCTGCTACTCTTTGTTCTTTTATTTATTATTTTGTATTGATTCTGTTATTTCTTCCTTTTTCTGTTTAAACTGTTTTTTTCCAGTTTCTCACTTACCGTAATTATATCATGGAGTGACTGCTCAACCTCCTATATGCTGACTGCCCCTTCTTCACACTGTAGTGCCCAGACTGAAAATTGTATTCATTGTTTCATTTCAATTTACACTCAAATTTTATCTATATTTTCTAATATGAAAACAAATTAACATTTTTATATTATTATACTAGTTTACACTACTACATTATTAGACTATTATGGTGTTTTCTCCTTGATAATTCTGGTGTGATTAGCAAGTTATTTGAAATTTGAACGAACCTAGGTAAAAATGGCTTCCAGGTCACATGATTTATTGTAAACCAATAAAATTTGATCTTATTGTGTAACTCTTTCTGAGAAATGGAGTGCCAAATGTGGTTAGATATGATGACTTCTCTTCAAGCGGTATGTGGTAGAATGCCTCTCTGGCATCTACTACAGTGAAGTACTTTGATCTAGGAATTTGTGATGCTATTTGTTCAATTGTCTTAAGTGGGTGGTGTGGACGTTTGATTGCCCTGTTTAAATCTCCAGGATCTGGGGTTAGTTGAAAGTGAAAGTTTTCTACTTATTTATGGTAAGGCAACTCTAAAAAACTGTTGTTCCATATATATCACAATTGGGACTGCGGGGCTGAGAGCATATTTTAGTCCAGATGTGTTCATGTGCTCCATTTGCTGATCTTCCTTAGGTGTCAGCGTTGAAGGCGTGTTTAGAGGACAGCGCTGTGCTTGTGCAGCGGAACACTCTCGACATTCTTAGTCTTGCCTTTCCCTTCCATGATAGTCAGCTGACAAAATCTGACCAGTCATCAGTCATCAGTTCAGCTCTTCTTGTGCTACTGAGGCGGGACATGTCACTTAACCGACGGCTGTATGCCTGGTTACTCGGGGTCACAATGGCAGGTACTAAGGCTATATTAATACTATTGGTAATAGCTGAATTTTGGGGAGTTGTAATAGTAGCTAACAAATGTGATAACGCTTAAGGCAGTGATAATAGTGCAAACTGGTTTTTCATTAGTCACAAAAATATTTTTACAGCAATTCCTCCTACTTTGCGTCTTCAACTAACATGGCTTCGATGTATCAAGCGTTTTTGATGACCTTCGTTTGTATACATGTAGCAATACACTGTCGGTGTCTTTCCTGAAAGCGCTCATAAATACAAATACCGTAAAACCTCTATTTGAATGCCACGCTGTTCTGTTTTCAACCCTTCTATAGGTGCGCTCAAATAGAGGTAGCATTTAAAAAGATGTTTCACGGTATATATTGAGAGTTGTCCTCTTTCTCAATCTACAAACTTTCTTTCCTTCTCACAACAAGGGTTTGGCCCTTCCCTTTTTGGTAGGTCTTCCTTAATGCACATTAATTATATAATTTTTTTATTATATAGTTCAATGCATCAGAATCTTGGCTTTCAAATGAGCCTATATTCAATACACAGAGAATAATAGAACAAAAACAGGGTGTCAAAATTATGCCCGGCAATAAAAAACACTTGGTTACGGTTCCCACAATATGATGTCATAGTTATTATTTAGCCTTAGCTAGTCGATCCCTTTCGCTGATAATCAACAATGCCCGAGGATCGTGCTAACGTCCGACCAATACAAACACATTTTCTCTGTTAATTAATTATGCTTCAATAAATATACTGTCGTTGATAAAGGTAATGGAATCACATCGATTAAATTATGACCTGCAGTTGTGTGGCCCTAGGACTATATGTCAATCGCACTTTTGTGAGATCACGCAATGCTTGAAATTAATCAGTCTCAGCCGTGCCCCTCAACGTCACAATAAAAAGAGAGGGCTAGTGCATAATATCATCGGGAAAACATAGTATGGTGCTTGGAATCTGAGTTATTTATCATAGAAACAATCTGTACATGGAGAACTAATGACTCTGATTCCTTTGTTATCTTCATTGGTTGTCCTACCTTCGCCTGCCACTAGCGTCATTATCGTAGTTGATAAATATAAGCGGTAAGCAATAAAATAAGCGGTAAGAGCACACAACACCAAATATCATTGAACATTACCTATACCATTGAACATTTGTGCGGTAGAGCTTTGCGGAAATCCTATAAACACCAACCAATGTCTGTCTCACCATTTCAAACAATGGCTCATTCGAAAGCCAAGACTGATGTATTGAAATATAGGATAAAAAATTATGTAATTTATGTGCTGTAAAACTGCTCATGGATTATACATTGTGACAATAGGGAGTTGTCCCCTCTCTCTCTTATCTATAAACAAGTATGGTAACTTCCTTCTTACAGCAAATTCAGTTTGTCACGAGCAAGAATACTCAGACTAAAGCATAAATGCATTCTCTAGATTAAAATACTGAGACTAAAATTGAAATATAAGCTGAAAGTCAATAAATAAATCTTTAATTCATCTTCCTGTTTGGAAAACTCGTACAACATGCACACAACTAAGCATGAATGTGGGGCCCACAGTCCATTGATATGAAAGTCTCCTAGCAACAAGTTGGCTGGGGTCCAATCTCTTCTACAAATAGCGTGAGACCCTTTTTCAACTATTGAATAGAATTCGACCTTTTTTCCTTCATATACAGAAAATAGCAAATAAGAACTTTCTATCATTTTGCTATCCTGGCACTAATTGGCTCAAGAATATTTAGCATTGAGTTTGCCTCTTTGATTTTTGCCCCAGATATATGTCTCCATTCAGTTCTTATTAATTTCTTATGAATTTCGGTATTGTATGTGCAGTGTACTGTATATGTACAGTTGTATGTATACAAGTGCTGTAAAAGGATACCGCATGTAGAAAGGCATCTACAAGTATTTACATGTATAGTAATTGTGAAATCTTAAAAAGCAACTCAGGTTTTCTGAAGTGTTAAAATTATGGCTCATATTGAAAAAAACATTCTATTTTCTCAAGTTTCGCATTTTGTGGTTGAGTTTGGAACGCAATCTCCGTGAAGTAGGAGAATCACTGGACTTTCAATATTCACCTAATCATACAAATATGTATATATTATATATATATATATATATACATGATATATATATATCATTTATATATATCTGTCAACGTTTTGATTCAATTTTTATTATAGCTTTTTAATGATTATTTTTGTATTGTTTGGCAGAGAGAGGTTAACGATGGTCCATGGATTATCTTGTTTTAGCAGAAGACATTTCAGACTATGACTTTATCATTTTCTGGGCAGCCAGAGGGAACTTTTGCTTTTTCTCACTCTTCCTCTCGCTCATGTCATGTCATGTTGGGTAGAGTCAAACACTTGAAAGTTGTGAATAAATAAAATAATTATGATGAATAAAATGATAACTAGTATTTTGACAAAAACTTGTGAAATTAAATGTCTTTATAAACTAGAGGAAAGAGGATAACTCCGGCTTACAATCTAAAGAAGGCCTGGAAAATATTTTTAAATAAACATTCAGGGTGTCTTAGATTCTATCCATGTTAAATGCTTATGCATACCATCACGGAGTTTGTCGGAGATGGGTATTTCGGATTTACTAGTATTTTCTACGTGTGTGAGGGTGCCCATATGTTGGTGATTAGCTACTTCCATATACTTCCTCTACAACTCTTCTGTGTGCCATTTTACATGATAGCAACCTATTATATTGCTCACCTAAATCATATATCCTTAATGTGATTTGTTTAAGCTGCCTGTGGATTTTGATTGACTGTCATTATGTATATAATATATTATAAAATTATAATATAATTTTATTATTATATTATATATATTTTTATAATATAATTATATCTTATATCTAATTATAATATGTTTATAATATATTATAATTATATTATATATATTATAGATATATATATAATTATAATATAAATACCTAAGATATATTTTTTGTTGCTTAGTTTTGATTTTATTATAAAAACTAGTAACTAGTAGTCTAGTGTGCTGTGACCGATCATCAGGTGTGCCAATAATGCACAGAGAATAATTGTCTGCACAATTATTCCAAGCCGAATGTCGTGAGTTCAAATCCCATACCGTGTGATCTTTTTTTGCAGTCTTCAACCATGGCTTTAAACAGACGGATAGAAACTGCTCTTATTATAGTAAACATTATAAAGGTTTCTTTTGTGTCACACGTGATTGGCTGCAACTATATAATCAAATTTTCATAGAATATCTTTTGGCGATAAAAATCTCAAATGGTTTAGACTCTAGAGCATCTTAGATCTCCAGAGGTTTTTGCTCTGTACACAGATGTTTGATTGACAGGTACACCGATGATTAGAAAGACATCATCCAATCAGCAGTCTGGCAGGGAAAGACACGAGAGCGGAAGTAGCTCGGCCAGTGAGCCCGAGCTTGAATACTTTGTCAGCCACTCCAAGAGGTGCAATATTTGCGTATAACCTTACAATGCTTTCTCACAATGTTTCTATGCATGGAATGAGTTTGTAGTTGCCAACTGCCGATGAAATTGCACCCTATCGTTTTAATGATCTATAATTGGTTGCACTATAGACCTGTCAAAGATTCACAATGTATCCATCAATACGAAACATGTTCAAACAGACTTGCTTTTGGGTCATGGTTACTGTTCAATTCATGCTGTCAACTAGTTGATAAAACAATTATTTTGTCGTCCTCATACGAGCAACCCATCCTTGGAACGTTAATGTTAATTTAAAGACAAAAAGTCAAACAGAAACAGTAGTGAGTAAAAGTAGAGTTCTTTCGTAGCAGAGACCTGTGTGCTGAAATTTCTTACCTCTACTGGGGAGAGCCTAGATGAACATTATCAATTCAAATCTTTCAGCAGTGAGCGTTTCTATGATGTCAAAGTACTCACACAGCGAACGCTTTCGCAAAAATTTACTGTTTCAACGGTTGGAAGTGGAAGCAACTCCGAAATCATTCAAAGCATAGAAGCACAGTATATTTGATCATAAACTCATATTTCACTGCCATTAGGAGGAAGTTTCAACTAAACAACTTGTAGGCACAAACATCTATAAGATATCTGCTAGCGAGTAGCATGATATGCTCTATGGAGAAAGCTCCATGTTTGGAGTCGTCTCACTTTTCACGATTTTCTCTGTTCATATTATCTATGACTCTACATTGTATATTTTGACCTCACCTAATGACAAGCTAATCGCTTGGACCTATCAGAGGTTAGGCTTTTAGATGTTTCATGTAAACAGCTGATCACATGGAAGGGAGACCAGTCACCGGCATGTTAAAGACCGAATTTTTTAACAAAGGCTGGCAGGCTGTTATGTGCAGCATGTCACGACATGTATACAACAGCTGACCTGAGGCTATGCTTCTCTTCATTCCATTCTCTTTACCCTGCGATGGTCAACGACTGTAGTGATTCATGTCGGCTTGTGGTCTCACAGCTCCACCTACCGGTATTCTATGATCCTACTGAATGTACAAGTGCCTGACGGACATCTTCACTTCTGACTTCTGCCCAAATAAACATTAGGATTTAGGATTGTCCGATTAGGATATTTGCTCGATTATTTGGTTTGCTGTTATACGGATTTAGTTTGCACTCTCTTTATTATTATTTTGTTATAGTAAACATTAACACAGTATAATAAGATTGCAATAGAAATAACTTAATTAATTTTTGTTTATGTATGAAAAGAACAAGATTTATTTTTTATTTGTTGATAAACACGTACGTTAAGAGGCAATAGGTCTAAATAAAAACATTGCACTAAAATTTTAGATCGTAATAGATATATATATTATATTAGTGTATAATATGTATATAATACTACATATTATATTTTATATATTATTTACTAGATATAATATACTATATAGTATATGATATCTATACCATATATATAGTATATACATGTATATACGATATATAATATATTTTATATTATATATATAAAATATATTATATTTTATATATAAAATATAATATATTATATATAATATATTATAAAATATGTTATATATATATTATATAATATATTAAAATATAATATAAATATTAAAATATAATATATATTATATTTTATTATATATTATATATAATAAAATATAATATATAATATATTATATTCTATATATATAATATAAAATATATAATATAAAATACATAATTTTATATTATATATTTTATGTAATATAAAATTTTATCTTATAAAGTTTTGTAATATACTTGTTTTATATTTCTCTCAAAAAAGAATATCTTTCGATTCTCACAATCTTACACAGGGTATGCTATTTCTTGGTCGAATATTTTTTCTTCTTGAAGAGGCGCTTGTCTTGCCAGCATCTAGTTAATGATTGTATTGTTAAAGGTTTGTTCAATCTTCGGTACTTGAAGAAAATGCCATGTGTTTGGATGACTTGAGGTAATCTTGATGACCGGGCCCTTGTCATAGATTCAGTAGGATCATAGAATAGGTGGAGCTGGGAGACCACAAGCCGGCATGAAGCACTACAGCTGTTGAGCATTACAGGGTATAGAGAATGAAATGAAGAGAAGTATAGCCTTAGGTCAACTACTGTAGACATGACTGCATAGCTGACATAACACACGGTTGAGAAGATGTCCATCAAGCATGTGGCCCTCAGGCAGTTGTCAGTCTGGCACTTGTTCTTATACCGGCCTTATGATTTTTCTTACAACTTTACCTCTCATTATTTTAGGTTACTAGTTCAGAGTCTACAGGAGCATTTTGACTCTGTCACTGAGGAATCCTTAGACGTGATCAGACCTTTGAGAATTGTGACAAGCCTTCTGGATCGGGCTGAGATCGGTTAGTCCCCGTGTTTTCTGTTCGCTTACTGTTGAAATATGGCTAGATTAAATATCGGACTGAGTTCATTATGTTGTAACAGTGAAACAGAGCTGAAATTCCTGCACAGTAAAATAGTTGTGTTTTTTGTAACAGAAACTATAGCAAACACAGCACACTGTACCTCCCTTTACCATCAGAGTTTGTGTGATGTCATTATTTATTGTCAACTAGTACCCTGGTGGTCTGGCGCATCGTGAGAGAGTATCAGGTGTAATAGCTAAATGCACAATTATTCGGAAATGCGGTAAGGCAGCTGATCGGCACAGGCTGTAGCATTGGTGTACTAATCTGAAAGTCGCGAGTTTGAATCCTGTTCGTAGCAGTCTTTTTTCCCTAACTTCATGCATGGCTTTGGACCGACATCTGGACACAGCTCTAATTACTGTAAAACTTGCATAAAAATTTGGAAGTAGTTTTTCATTTTATGAAGAAGGCTCTGGTGTGAGTGGCATAGAATATTACACATAGGATGAGCAACCATCACTGTTTGGTTTAGTTAGGTATATATATAACGTTGTCACCATCTCTGTCAGTGTCTGACACGCCGCTATCATTGAGTTTTTAGTTAATTTGACGGAAAGTAGTTACAGCTGTTGGTTTGCTTCAAGCACACTATTGTTCACCATTGATTGCAAGTGATTACATTTAAACCCCGATTTAAAAACACCTCTACATAAAAATTTTATGATATGTGAAGTAACAATAAAACATATACATGTATTTGTTTTAGTATATGAAGTCAATGCCAATGTATGACCTCCAAAGTTTTCAAAACATCTTATTTTTTGTAAATTTTTACATGTGTAGGCAGTTATCCTTGCCATAGTTTGGGTCTATGGAGCTTGGGTTATATTAAATAGTGATTCATGCTGTACTTTTTTAGTTTTTAAATTCTGGATCACAAGAAGACTAGTTTGGTGGCAATAGGTGTAAAACAAGGCAGAAAGTGACACGTCTTCTTTATAATTGAAACAACAACCAATGGAAGAGCATTAGCAAATATTTTCAAATTAATTTTTTGAAAAATGTGTGAAGCCATCCAGGAATTATAGCAAAAAATGAGAATGAAGAGAAGAAAGCCTTAAACCAGTACATAAGGAGATACTGGACACGATACATGTAATTATAGATAAAAAATACGAAATAGAGTTTATAGCAGTAAGGTATGTTAATTTATAGTTTACAAAGTCTAAATGAGAGTGGCTGCTCTGTATCTCTCTGGCCTCTAGATTTCTACTTACTGTCTGTCTTCTGTATCTCTCTGGCCTCTAGATTTTTACTTACTATCTGTCTTCTGTATCTCTCTGGCCTCGAGATTTCTACTTACTGTCTGTCTTCTGTATCTCTCTGGCCTCTAGATTTCTACTGTCTGTCTGTCTTCTGTATCTCTCTGGCCTCTAGATTTTTACTTACTGTCTGTCTCCTGTATCTCTCTGGCCTCTAGATTTCTACTTACTGTCTGTCTTCTGTATCTCTCTGGCCTCTAGATTTCTACTTACTGTCTGCCTTCTGTATCTCTCTGGCCTCTAGATTTCTACTGTCTGTCTGTCTTCTGTATCTCTCTGGCCTCTAGATTTCTACTTACTGTCTGTCTTCTGTATCTCTCTGGCCTCTAGATTTCTACTTACTGTCAGTCTTCTGTATCTCTCTGGCCTCTAGATCTCTACTTACTGTCTGTCTTCTGTATCTCTCTGGCCTCTAGATTTCTACTTACTGTCTGTCTTCTGTATCTCTCTGGCCTCTAGATCTCTACTTACTGTCTGTCTTCTGTATTTCTCTGGCCTCTAGATCTCTACTTACTGTCTGTCTTTTGTATCTCTCTGGCCTCTAGATTTCTACTTACTGTCTGTCTTCTGTATCTCTCTGGCCTCTAGATCTCTACTTACTGTCTGTCTTCTGTATCTCTCTGGCCTCTAGATTTCTACTTATTGTCTTTCTTCTGTATCTCTCTGGCCTCTAGATCTCTACTTACTGTCTGTCTTCTGTATTTCTCTGGCCTCTAGATCTCTACTTATTGTCTGTCTTTTGTATCTCTCTGGCCTCTAGATTTCTACTTACTGTCTGTCTTCTGTATCTCTCTGGCCTCTAGATCTCTACTTACTGTCTGTCTTCTGTATCTCTCTGACCTCTAGATCTCTACTTACTGTCTGTCTTCTGTATCTCTCTGGCCTCTAGATTTCTACTTATTGTCTTTCTTCTGTATCTCTCTGGCCTCTAGATCTCTACTTACTGTCTTTCTTCTGTATCTCTCTGGCCTCTAGATTTCTACTTACTGTCTGTCTTCTGTATCGGAAAAAGTATCGGTATTTTTCTAAAATTTATGGTTGATTTTGATGTTTGAGGTGATCTGACGGCCAAGATATTTCAAGATTAAAATTGACAAAATTCATTGCGTTTAAAATGCTCCAAAAAAGACATTAACATATATAATTTTATCAGAAAATAAAATATATGAAATTGTGATTAAGGGTCTTTAGTTGCAAAGAGACTGACAAACAGAGACACTTTATGCTGCTACTTGAACCCAATAGCCGATATTAACTATCATAACGATAACAACCAGTGACATCGTTTCGCATTTTCCTTTTGATCGTTTTAACAGTGATCAAGTTTTGTCGATTTTAATCTTGAAACATCCTGGCAGTCAGGTCACCTCAAACATCAAAAAAAATCGCAAATGATAGCAAAATATTGACACTCTCTGATGAAATGTACTAAAATTTGGTTTGATTCATCTATAAGTTTATCAAATGTGATATGACAACAAGTACCTCGTTTTATTGATTCTTACATATGCTTTAGTTTTTTGCATAGTTTTGTATAAAACATTCATTTATATGACATACATAATTACCTGACATATTTATCATTAAGCTTTTGTGCTGTTGAATAAATTAAATCAAATACAATGAATTTTTATGAAAATCTTTGCTCCAACATGTTTTGTCATACGTGTTGGAGGAAGGAGTGATTGTGACAAACACTGAACTTTGTGGTAAAAAACATGACTTATTTACATGGAAATATTTTCATTTTATTTGATATTTTTTACAGAACCTTCTCTGTTATATTAGTGTAAGTTAGAGTAAGTTATATTAGTGTAGGTTAGAGTAAGTTATATTAGAGTAAGTTAAAGGAAGTTATGTTAGTGTAAGTTAGAATAAGTTATATTAGTGTAAGTTAGAGTAGGTTACATTAGTGTAAGTGAGAGTAAGTTATATTACTGCAAGTTAGAGTAAGTTACATGTATATTAGTGTAAGTAGAGTAGGCTATATTGTTGTAAGTTAGAGTAAGTTATATTAGTGTAAGTTAGAGTAAATTATATTAGTGTAAGTTAGAGTAAGTTATATTAGTGTAAGTTAGAGTAAGTTAGAGTAAGTTATATTAGTGAAGGTTAGAGTAAGTTATATTAGTGTAAGTTAGAGTAAGTTATATTAGTGTAAGTTAGAGTAAATTATATTGTTGTAAGTTAGAGTAAGTTATATTAGTGTAAGTTAGAGTAAATTATATTAGTGTAAGTTAGAGTAAGTAATAATGGTGTAAGTTAGAGTAAGTTATATTAGTGTAAGTTAGAGTAAGTTATATTAGTGTAAGTTAGAGTAAGTTATATTAGTGTAAGTTAGAGTAAGTTATGCATTGAACATGCAATTCGATTAATGCATCTATAAGACGAGGTAACAATCAAATTATCTTTTTATTATTTTTTACTGTACAAATTTAGTTTTTCTTTTTAAATTTAGAAGTTTGCAAATAGTTTTTTAAGTAATTTTATATAATGCGTTGTTTAATTCTATATATAATTGTTTGACATATTCGTTGTTGTTTTGTAGCTCATGAAAAAGTTAATCAAAATACAGTCAAACATGGATAACTCGCCCACGGATAGCTTGAACACATGGTTAACTCGAACGGTTTCTTTGGTCTGTTCCCACGTAATGATAAATTGCTATAGATAACTCGAACTCAACACTGTTAACTCAAACTGTTTTTTGCCCAATGGCTACCGAAACTGTTGTTATCGCTTTAGAAAATCACTTTATTCCAAGCCATAGAGGTAAACCTCAACTTTTCGTAATTCATAAGCGTCGTTATTACCACCATCGGCAAAATATTTTTGTCAACGACTTTTCTAAAAGTTTGGTGAAATTTGATTTATACCAAACATCCGCTTAGCGATCGCCCTTCGGAAGCGAGGTAAAGTGAGGTAATCTTTTCATAAACTTCAAGAAAAATTGGCAAAATTGATCGTGGGTAAAATGCTCAGAAGAAAAAGATGTCTTTTCTTTTGAGCATTTCAACAACGATCAAGTTTTGCCAATGTCAATCTAAAAACCGTCCTGGCAATAACATCACCTCAAACAACAAACCAATCTCAAGTAATAGAAAAATCTCTATACCTTTTGATGAAAACGTTTTAAACTTTACATTAGAAGCATTTAATTTGAAACAAGCCATTTGTGCTTTTGATTTATATTATAGTTTGTATATGTACATGTTTCTACTAATAAATAAGTAAATACATGGACTTGCGACAGTGCTCTGATAACTTGAACGCTCTGATAATTCGAACACTCGCTTAGTCCCGTGAAGTCCGAGTTATCCATGTTTGACTGTATTAATGTATGTACCAACATTACACATTGCAGAACATACACTTCCATTCACGTCTTTCATAATAAAATAAAAAACCTTATTTATATAATTTAATTTAATATATTTATAATAAAAACCTTGTTATACTGATTATTACTTTACTAATTCAGTTTTTTCTTGGCTGTCAATCATTTACAGTTTCTGATGATTCATTCACATTCACAATTCATTTTGATACTGAACAAATATTCTTATAAGAATGCATTTATTGTTGTTTGATTTATTTCAACTATGAAAAAATACCCAAAGTAATTATATATAGCTTTAAAACAAATACATTGTGTATAACTGTAAAACTCAGTGTAAAAATCTGAATCATATCTAAAAACTAAATAAATAAAGTGATCATCAGTAGAAGGAGGTTTTGCTTATTTGACAATTATTTTTAACAAAAAGTATTTGCTCAAAATTTAGATTATCAGTCGAAAAAACTTGTATGCCGATGCGATCTTACGGCAAAGTTAAACAGTTATTATTTATGAAAATTTTTAAACTTTATTAAAAATTAATGGGCTTGCCAGATATTAACTGATCTAGAAAAATTGAATTAACTTAATTTATTTTTGTTTATGTAATCAGCAGCTCTTGGCATTATCATTGTGTGAAAAAACGGGTAAGACTTTGCAATTTTAAACAAAGTTTTAGCATAAGTCAAAAAAGAAACATAAATTTTTGTGTGAAAAGTTGTAAAATTTCTATATCTCACACTTTCGTTTTTAAAAAAACGATTAGTGAATTTACTGCAGTTAGCATTGATTATGAATGGCTTACTACAATGTTATATCTAATCTGACCTATATATACAGTCTATTTCACCATTCCAGGTTCCGTGGTGCTTGAGGACATACTACTCAATATATTCCGCCTCTTACGAAGATTTTATTCAGCACACACTGACAGGTGTTTTCCAGATAATTCTCAAATGTCGACATACAGGCTCGCTGACTCTCTTGGCCTTGACCTTCATGCCATCGCTCAATATGACACAAGGTTAGTGTCTGGTAGTGCTGCAAGTTATGACCAATGAGTTTTTTGTATTATAGAACTACTACTTCTACTACTGCTTCTATTACTACTGCTACTATTACTACTACTATTACTACTACTATTACTACTACTATTACTACTACTAATGTTACTACTACTATTACTACTACTATTACTACTACTACTATTACTACTACTATTACTACTACTATTACTACTACCAATGTTATACTACTATTACTACTACTATTACTACTACTATTACTACTATCACTACTACTACTATCACTACTTCATGTAGTGATAGTAGTAGTAGTGATAGTAGTGATAGAGGTTGCTGAACTGCATCTGAGTATGTATTAGCTTGTTTTCTGAAATATGACATTTGTTGTCAGTGTTCAAGTGAGTCAGAAGCATTTTAGCCTTAGCTCCAAGCTCCAGTGCATTTAGGGGGTGTATGTTGTCATCAAATCTTAAAATCAAAAAACACAATGCTAATCTTTTTTAGTTTTGAGCTCATCGCGACTGGTATGTTTCTCGTGACTTCCTTTTATAGAGCAATTGTTTGGAACTTAATTTATTGGCAGTTGGCTAATTTTAGGTATTCCTCTGAAACTTCATCATGGTTTTTCCAGTTCTATGAGTCATAAATCCTAGGCATGCTTGCTCCCTCTTATGTTTGTAAAATATCTTTATCTGGTATGTCTAATCTATATATCTCAATTTTTGTATGTCTGTCATTGGTCTGTCCAGTTATAACGATAAAGCTTTCGCAACGAAAAATCACTGTCGCAATAGAGTTGAACTCACGACAGTCAAATCACAAGTCTACTAACAAGTGCCCATAACCACAAGGCTAAGCCATTCTTATTATTCCCATCACTTTTACCATATACTGTATATCCTTTTACAATATACTGTATATATATATCTATATATATAAATACAGTGTATATATATATATATATATATATATATACTCTATATATATATATACTCTATATATATATATATACTCTATATATATATATATATATATATATATATATATACTCTATATATATACTCTATATATATACTCTATATCCTTTTTGCAATTTCACACACAAAATGTGCACTTTGTATTATTAATTAACATTACCTTTTGCGTTTGTTATTTTTTTAAGCTAATTTTTTAAAAAGTTAGAATAGTAAAATGTCGTATGTGTTAAATAAAAATAAGTTTTTTGCGCAAAGACTTTTTTATTACCCGGCAACGCTGGGCATTCATTTAGTTTTTTTTTTCAAACAAATAGACAAAGCAGAATCTGCAAATTGATTGGTTTTTGTTAGCAGTTTACAGGTTTACAACTTTTAATACCCTAGCAGTAAACCCAGTGTTGCTCGTGAATGCTTTCATTCTCAGTGCAAATCGATTCACTGCTTTCTCGACAACAATTCATGAACATGGTCATCGAAGGCAGTTGTTCTTGATGCATGCAAAAGTACATCCTTGAGTTTCTACTTTAGTAGATCTGATTATTATTATTTATTATTATTATTATATCTGATAAATCATTAACAGGTGTGTGCGAAATACACTGGATCCCTTTGTTGAAAAACTAAAATTCTCATTTACACCATTGTTACTCGTTGTAACTTCAGTCAATAGCCATAAATTATATATTAAATTAATCCTTATTTTATACTGATTTCAAATATGTAAACCAAACGGCTGTAAAGTAATGTTTTTGAATGATTATGTAGGCTAAATTCCAAACATTTCATTTTTTTAATGGCTGAAGATAACAAGCTGTATAAAAATGATCACACAACATACGTGCATTTCTATCTGCTACTTTCAAGTCATTCACGTATATATGATTTCAAAGAGGTGCAGTATATTTCATTTACCATTGTTCCATTGTTTACCATGTTAAATGAAAGTTGTGCGATTGCCAATTGTACCTGGTATCACTTGTAGTGGACATGCTTTTCACATTAAGTAAGGTAATGCGAAGTAAGCATGTCGATTAGCGCAGGTAATAGAGTGGCAGTTTATTAAGCTGAATGTCAAGAGTTCGAGTCCCACAGAAAGCAATCTTTTACAAAGCACTTTGATTGCCACCTATGTTATCTCTTTAGTGCAACTGCATTAAGCAAGTTTACAAGATTAGAGTTTTATAGCAATATTGATCAATAAAGAGAAGAGAAGATAAAGAGAAGATATGCATCACTATTTAATTATCACTCCATCATTGTGCTACTTTTACAAAATTGGCTGTTGGCTAACTATTTAGCAAATCTAGAGAGTTGCATTGAGTTTTTATGATCTTCTCTCTATATATTTATTTTGGCTATGCTTGCATTTACTATAATATCGTTTGTATCCCCAGTTTGTTCGGCTGTGGTCTAATGAGTAACTCCACTTCCTGTAGGACTCACGACCTGCCAGTCAAGGTCAGAACAGAGCTTGTCAAAGCATGCAACTTGCTATTTGGAACGCTTGAGCCAAACTTCATCTGGGAGTTCCTTTCAAACATGTATGAGCGGGTGCTGTGGGCTAGCGAGATGAGACAAGGTATTGATCTTGGGATGCCAGAGTACTGTGACATCATCAACATGCTGCTCTCAATCATGTCACTGGTGAGAAATGAATCAGTTAGTTGTGAATTTCTGAGATCACTCTTAGTTTTCTAGTTTGCAAAAATGTTCTTTGTTTGTACAGACTAAGAATTCTTTTGTGCTTTTGGACACAAGAGACATTTTTTTAGACACAAGAAGCTGGCATATTCTCCAAAATGCTGTCCTATTATGTACGTATTTGTTAAGCACTTTGGTATTGTTGTCAGGGCCCACAACTCCAAAATTTTCTGACTGCTTCTTGTCAAGAGCAATCATTTAACTATGATTTTTTAACTGTAGGAATTTTTACCTTGAATATGTACTCGTGTCGGTACAATTTCTGCACATGGACATGTCTTATTCATTAAACTTTTAAGCTTTTTTTAAACCAAAAGTTATATAAAATCAGTTTTTTGCTCGGTCACAAATATATATCAAACAAAGTTGTTTATTGTCAGCCATAAACACTTAAAAACTAAGAGTTATCTTCTCAGTAATGTTATTTGTTTTTACAGCGCGAGCAAACAACTTTGTTTTATTTTTCATTTTGAGCAAACATTTATTCAAACAAATATTCCAATAATTGCTCGGTGAACAGGTATGGTTTTTCCTATTAATTTCATCAGAATTTAAATGTTCCTTATGCGAAACGCCTTTAAACCATATTTGACAGACATGACAGCATATTTGAAGTTCTGATGCTGCCTATATAATTATGGTTAAGTTACAAGTACTTTATACTAAGTTAATCTTAAGAACTCTGTAAAACAGAGATGCAAGTGATTTCTAAAGTACGGGTCTAGATATCATCATTGTATCATTCCCCTTTCATTGTACTTTTCAAGTTTTGAGCAATTGATCAATTTTTTTATATCTGTAATTTTCAGGAAGACTTACAATATTATATACAATTATTAAACCTTTTTTGATTGGAGAGTTGGGCTATTCTGAATCTTGTTTACATTAGTCTTAATGTTACTGAATCCTATACAGGAAACTTACCTCGAGACTCAAACAGTCCATATTCCCAGACTACTCTTCAACTTGTTGAACATGCTCAAGGAAAACTTGACTGAGACTAGTCTGAGTTCGGTAACGCAGGTACTTCTGCTCTGTAGGAGGCTCACATTTGCTATTGCACCTACTGAGCTCACATCTACTGATGATGGTGTGTATTGCTTGTCACCCCAATTGCTTTGGTATTATTGAGTAAAGTGGTTATCATGTATGTCGCTTTCTCTCTAGTGTGATATAGAAATAGTTGTTGGGGTCATCTAGAAACTGCTTCTGTCCTAAAATTTCTGTTGTGTTATTGTAAAGGTCAAATACTCTGCTGTGAAGGTCAAATATTGCGCTGTAAGTTCAACCAACCACATGACCATAGAGTTATTTCCTTTGTGTTAACACTCCCCGCTTCATAGCTCAATTTCTCTGTGTGTAATCAAAGCCACTTTCACGGTGTTTGTTTCTGGGTTGACTTGAATCTTTTCTCTTGTGCTTGTATGCTTCACACTAGTTTAATTTTTACAATAGAAACTTGCATTTATTATGATCACCTATGTTCACTCCCAATTCAGCTCGAGCTATATCCATCATGTGCTCATGGTTAGTGCATTGACCTGTTCACGTCTATGACCTGTGTGCAGTCTTCCTCTTTTAGGCTTTTAGTTTTTGTTGCATTCTGCGCACGACAATGTTTATTTATGACCTGTCTTAAGTTTATTCATGTGTATGTCTTGGTTGTTCTATGCTCAAGCTAATTATTGTATACATAAATATCAAAGTGTATTGATGTATGCTATTAGTGTATGGTGTCCTTATGTACAAGCCAATGTACATAAGGACACCATTTTCAGTTGGAAAAACAACAATTTGTTGAAACATAATTTTATGCGAGGATAATTGTTGATAGATGCCGTTACTCTGCATGACAGCATTCCATTTGTGCAGGAGGTCCTCTGCTCAGCCATCCTCAAACAGTCTGACAGCGTGAGTTGAAGGGTCATATTGCTTTTGATCTACCTGTAGTATTTCTCTATTATCATGTTGTAATTTTACAGTAGGAAGTGAAATAAACTAGACCTCTTTGAGGTCATATACATGTAACTGACTTGAAATCAGCAAATATAAATATATGTGGTGTGATCATATCTTTACAGATTGTTATCTTCGACCATTCAAAAAATGACATGACATGAATTTAGCCTACATAATCATTCAAAAATATAATATTACGGCTGTTCGGTTTACATATTTAAAATGAGGACTAAATTAAGATTAATTTAATCTATAATTTATGGCTATTGATTAAATTCAACTAGTAACGTTAAAAATGAGAATTTTAGTTATCCAATAAAGTGGTCCAGTTTATTTCGCGCGCCATTGTATTTGCCGATTAGTGGAGTGTTAGTACCCACAAACTTTGCCTGATGGTATCACCTGGAACCTCTATCAAATTATCGGGTGAAAGTTTTTACAGAATTTAGCTTTTGTTCTTTTGCAAATTTAATTTTACATTTTAACTTCAACAACATATATATTAATAATTAATTTTTGTTTTGAGTTAATTCCTCAGTTACTGTGGATTTGCTAGACACCTAGAAAGAACTGCTTCTGTCTTTCATTTGAAGTATTTGGTTACAAAGCAGCTTTGCTCTTCCACAAATGAAAGCTTACCAGCTTTAAGCAGCGTGTGATGATGACGTCAAGGCATATAAATCTAGTGATAATAGTATGGACGTTACAAAGCTAATAAAAATATTCTAAACCAATACTCTGACATGAGCCTGCATGCTTTTTTAATAAATAATATACAGCAAAACAACTACAAAATGTGTTCATGTAAGCCATTTGAATAAAAATCTTTTTGAACAATTGTTCATTTCTACAGAGCAACTTTTTCGTGTAGAACTTTAAATTACCTGTTGAACTGTGACACTTCAAGGTTATGATGCTCAGCAAAGAGCATATCGCAGTGTGTCTTGTATACTACATCTAAAATTTTTATGTGCCAGTTCAATAAAGATAGGTCAAATAGTTATATAACGTATGTGTACAATGTTTTTAATTCTATTCTCCTAGATAAAAATGCTTCAGTAAAAGTTAACAGCTATACATAAACACTGATCTTGTCAGTTATTTACTTATAGGTAGACTTGTTATAGATACACTTGTTATAGATATACTTGTTATCGATATGCTTGTTATCGATACGCTTGTTATAGATACGCTTGTTATGGATACACTTGTTATAGATACACTTGTTATAGATACGCTTGTTATAGATACACTTGTTAAAGACACGCTTGTTATAGATACGCTTGTTATAGATACACTTGTTATAGATAAGCTTGTTATAGATACACTTGTTAAAGATACGCTTGTTATAGATACGCTTGTTATAGATACGCTTGTTATAGATAAGCTTGTTATAGATACACTTGTTAAAGATACGCTTGTTATAGATATGCTTGTTATAGATACGCTTGTTATAGTTACACTTGTTATAGATATGTTTGTTATAGATAAGCTTGTTATAGATAAGCTTGTTATAGATACGCTTGGTATAGATACGCTTGTTATAGTTATGCTTGTTATAGATACTCTTGTTATAGATAAGCTTGTTATAGATATACTTGTTAAAGATACGCTTGTTATAGACATGCTTGTTATAGATACGCTTGTTATAGATAAGCTTGTTATAGATACACTTGTTAAAGACACACTTGTTATAGATACACTTGTTATAGATACACTTGTTATAGATATGTTTGTTATATATACGCTTGTTATAGATACACTTGTTATAGGTAAACTTGTTATAGATACTTGTTATAAAACCAATCAAACCAAATCTTTAGAGTTCCACTTAAAAGTTTAGACAACCATCTGCTACTAAATGTTTTATGGCTCATTCAGCATACTGATGGGCGTCGAGAGGTACGCCCCTTACCTAGCAATCTACTATGCAGAAGTTATGCTTTTCTCAAGATTTTTTGTGATGCTAAACGTGTGTGCACTCAGAAAAGTCAACATTTATTATTTGTTTCTAACTTAGCATATGCCTTGTGACTGCCAAAGATATGCCTTTGTCAGATTTCGCTTCTCACATGATTGGTTTGGATGTTGGTAGGAAATAGATTTGATGTCAAGAAGGCATGCACTGCTTGCCTGTGCTCTCCTCCTCATTGAGATGTCAAGCTCTCCAGTATATTCTGGAGAAAACATTTCTAAAACAGAAGCTGCTGATAGTGAGTCACTTTCTGTCTGAGTAATGAGTGCACCGGGAGTATTACATCTGTGCAGTAGTCAGTTACGCTAGACAGGCAATCATCAACAGATCAACACTAATATAACCTACCCTAACTTACACTAATATAAGTTACTCTAACTTCCACTAATATAACTTACTCTAACTTACACTAATATAACTTACTCTAACTTAGTTGCAACCAAAGTTGTACCAGCAGTCGTACCAGCAGTCGTATCAGTGGTTGTACCAGTGGTACCAGTAGTTGTACCAGTAGTTGTATTAGTAGTTGTACTAGTAGTTGTACCAGTAGTTGTACTAGTAGTTGTATCAGTAGTTGTACCAGCAGTCCTACCAGTAGTTGTATCAGTGCTGTACCAGCAGTGGTACCAGTAGTTGTATCAGTAGTTGTACCAGTAGTCGTACCAGTAGTTGTATCAGTGCTGTACCAGCAGTGGTACCAGTAGTTGTATCAGTAGTTGCACCAGTAGTTGTACTCGTCTAGTTATAGCAATGATCGCTCTAGCAGATAATCACTGCAGTTCCTTTTGTACCCAGAATTCTTTTTTCTCAATAACTCTATGCCAGAGTGACAATCAATTGCCATCTTTCGTTTGCCAGTTTATAATAATTATTATTATTACCATTGCCAAGTTATCATTACAAAACTCATTATTTGTATCATGCTCATTTTCCTTGAGCAATTTAGCAAGGAACCTGCTAATAAAAACTGTAAACATTTTCGGGAACAGACAATTTCTTAAAACTTTGCCGTGAGACGATCTACAAGCATGTAACTATCCTAAGGGAATAATGCTAATTTTTTCTATTAATTATATGCAAAGCATTATAAATTTTCAAACTTATATAAGACTAGCTGCATTATCCGCCTACAGTAACAGATTCACGTGCAGCATAAGGTTTATTGAGAGTTGGCTTTCATACTGTAAAACAACTCCAAATATGCAGTTACATCTCCCTCTCTCCATCTTCCTCTTTCCCCTCTCTCCCTCTCTCCGTCTCTCCCCTCTCCCTCCCTCTTTCTCCCCCTCTTTCTCTCCCTCTCTCTCCCTCTCTCTCTCCCCCCTCCCCTCCTCGCTCTCCCTCTCTCTCCCCTTCTCTCCCTCCCTCTCCCCTTCTCTCCCTCCCTCTCTCCCTCTTTCCGTCTCTCCCCTCTCTCCCTCCCTCTTCCCCCTCTCCCCCTCTCTCCGTCTCTCCCCTCTCTCTCTCTCTCTCCCTCTTTCCGTCTCTCCCTCTTTCCGTCTCTCCCTCTTTCCGTCTCTCCCCTCTCTCTCTCTCTCCCCCCTCTCCTCCTCGCTCTCCCCTTCTCTCTCTCCCTCTCCCCCCTCTCTCTCTCCCCCCCTCTCCTCCTCGCTCTCCCTCTCTCTCCCTTTCTCTCTCTCTCCCTTAGTTCAACGCAAAACTTGCGGATAGACAACATTTTTGGTTTTTCTGTCGGGCGTATGAAGAAACAGTTTTCGGCGTGTGCCTACTTTTGAGCAGGCGACGTATAGCTGGTCATGGCTGATGCAGGGTGACAGTAAGTTGATAGCAGCTGCTCACTTTCTTTTCACAATAGCGTATCGCAACCCTCGGAGTACTCGTGAAAGTTCTGTAATAGTAAGTTACAGTAGGCCTACTCGAAGCTGGAAAAAATTAGTAACTCGGCTGCTGAAGGAAATGAACATGACCCACTATCACGAACAGCGGCAAATCCAACGTTATTAAGTAGTGGAGATGTGGCAATTCATAGACAATACAACATCGTATAAGAAACACTTACCTTTTTGATGTGGAAATTTAGTAGGTGAGAAATGCGTTTTTCTAGTGGCTCCAAGAAATAAACGTTTACGTGACCTTCTTGGTACACGTTGGCAGTAAATATTAATTGCGTGTAAATAACTACTCGTTAATTTATTTTATTTAACGAATAGTACATTTGTATAGCTGTATAGACACCTTTGTATAGGCCGCAGAACTCAGGAAAGGTGCTTTTTAACACGGCAGAAATTTTGCCATTTAAAAAGCGTGCTAACCGGGGATTTCGGTTAATGCGCCAGAGCGGTGAAAGAAAAACAACAGAATCGCCACACCTTTATATAAGCCGTTTGGCTCAAATCGTCAAAGAAAAGTAGCGGTTAATAGTCCATATTACGAAATTACGATATTACGATAATTAGTACTCATATTAATTCGGTTGGCTTCGTTCGACCGAATGGAAAAAGCAAGACCGCTCTATAATTTATTTACCGTTACTACACATATTAATTCAGTTCGCTTCGTACGACCGAAATTCGTACCACGATTATACTGCTCATATTTGGGAGTTATCGGTGACTCAATATATCGAGAAGACAACTCATACTATTAGCATATCAGTATTTATCGTCCATCCCTACAATGAATAGCAGGTTACATATTATAATAGAGGCGTGTACTAACCGGAGATTCCCGTTAATGCGCCCTAGCGGTGAAAAAAACCACAAAATAGACACGCCCTTATATAAAAGTAGCGGCTAATAGTCCGAAAAGTACGGTACTCTATAAAGCGGACAGACAGATACACAGATAGATAGACAACGATTGCCGTTTATATAGTAGATTTACCATAATCTGTGTACCTATTTTTTAGCAAATTGTGATGCTACAGACTTCCCCGATTGGGTCAGCATGCTCCTAGCGTACTCTTCATCTTCTACCTCTGATAGAGAGTGCCAGTTTATATGTGCAGCCCTACTTATTGACCTTATTAACCTGTCTCATCTCTCTATGGAGACCAACCAGAAGTCACAACATATACACAGACAGCCGTCATTAGACAGCGAGGCGAACGCCGCTCTAGTGGCTGTCACAATCCAACCACCTTTTCCTAAGCGTTTGATTGACAGCATTCAAGTGAAACTAGAGGTCGGTTGTTTAGATTGACACACCTTGCAGCTTAAGGATTTACTTTTCAGTTAGAACTAGATGTTAGTCTTGTGGCTTGACATGTCTCCTAAACACGAAGCTTACATTTCTCTGATGCTAAATCTTTATTTGTCAGGCTTCAATTGTACTTTGTTGTCTAAACACTGCGATAACACCAGCCGATTTCATGCCGATTGTCTAGACAATTCGGTTCACTGGCCGATAATCGTCTCATGTGGAAAAATCAAACAAGTCTGCGACTGATTTAGTTCAGAGAGAAATTTTATCGAGCTGTGGTCGAGTCTAGACCAATTTTCGATTTGAGTTGCCACTGAAATTACTTTCACAGCGAATCATGCATTGTCATTTAAAGTGAATATCATATTTGGTTTCACATTTGTACACATTTTCGTCATGGCTTGAAATACAGGTAGTAATTCTGTTGATAGCACCCCAGAAGGTTGCCGCAAACAGAATCATTGCTCAGGTTCAATTATCATACCACCGGTATAATGATTGAAGCATCTGTATTTGAAACAGATGATGTTAGCAAAGGATGTGATGCTTCATATAGTTATCCATTATTAGTGATTAACTGGACAGTGCAAAATAATTAATAAACTTGCTAAAAATGTACATGAGAAATTTCGTAGAAAACAGTCAACAAAATGTAAATCTTGACTCACTAAAAATATTTCAGCTAAAGTTATCTCACCATGCAAATAAAAATGGCAAGATTGCCCACTTGTGAACCAAACTCCGCCTCGTGTAAACGGAAAAAATCAGGCTGATAACTCTTATAAAATCGTTAAAATATCGGCCACAACAGCTGTTTGCAGCTGAACGCAGCTTTAGATTCATTGTTTTTTGACAGCTTCCATTAGCTCATTAGGTCGTATTCAGCGCCGTTTAGTCATTAGGTCATATTCAGCATCGTCGGTCATTAGGTCATTTTTAGAACTGCGGTAAGTTATATTTGCAGTTCGAAAAATTTTAAAAAGGCAGTATTGCAGATGGTGATAGCTTACATGTCTTTATATGACTAGAGAGCAACCGCGACTCGGTGGTTTAGAACCCCTGACCTCCACACAACAGGATGGGGTTGATTTCCAAAAATTCCACTGGTGATAACAGGAATGGCATTCAACCTTAAATTCCCCTCGCAGTTGAGTTTGTTTCCCATCGCTGAGGCTCTTTTGTCACTAGGCTCGGACATGTCCAGCCAAGATCAGAGAACTATTGTTTGTGCAACAATGTTTTTAAAAACACACACAGCCTCTGCTTGCTGTAAGCTAAGTAGACATACTCTATCTTTGAGTGATTTCTCAGACATATACTTGAGCTCAATTATAGCTGCAGTTTTATTATTCGCAGATTTTGTCTGCTTCTGCCTGCGTGTATACATTATTAAGCAAGTATTAAAAATGATGAGTTGATATCAACTGGATAACCTTTGCTATCGACACATGCAATTCTTCAGTTCATGTTCTCAAAATGACTTAATGAAGTCCAAATCGTGGCTGACTACCAGGTAAATCTATTCTTTTTCCAGGAACACTGTGATTGATAGAAAGACTCAATTACCATATTTATGTGAAATCAGTTAGTTGAAATCTTCAATCTTTTCAGCATTCCATTTGTTGTTGTCAGCAACCTGCTGTGTTCAACGATTGTCCTTTAATTAATTCTACAATAAGTTATCATCAGACTGCACTGTTGATAGTGTAACTGTCTTTAGTGCCCCAATCTGGTACAAGAGGTGTCTGGATTGCTGTCTGGAGTGTCTAAGTTGCTACAGCTCATTGGAACAGCTTAATGCCTGTTCATTCTGGTTGAGTTTGTCTGTTTACATGAAAGTGAAAAGAAGACAACTCCTTCCACCGCTGAGCTGAATTTCATTGCTAATGTGAACCTGTTCCATAATCTGTCAAATACCTGGTTGTTAAACCTTGTGCTGTGCTGGTAATAGGAATTAAAGCTGAGGCTGTGATGCCAAGACAGACACTCACGATGATGCAATCTAAACGTTATGGTTGTGGATTGTATGGTTGTGTGGCCATGCATATTTATGTCTGTGCAGTGGTTGATCATTGAACTATCGCTGTATAACTTGTAGGTGTAGGGATTGAATTGAGTATACTGGTGATTAATTAGGGCGAAAAAATATCAGTGACCTCCGAGGGGTAAAGAACAGCAAAGAAAATGTAGTTGATCTCAACTCAGCGGCATTCACATCGACGCGGTCTGCACATGATAAAAGACTCGCTGTGGTTCGGTTGTGATCAGAAGCACACAATAGTTGACATTTATTCAGTAAAAATAGGAGACATCCGGTAGTGAACTGATGTTCATGAGCGCAGGGTGGTAGACATAGAATGTACGCGGAAAATAGTAGACTTACAATAGTGGGCGCAGAGTAGCGGGGGCAGAGTAGTGAACATGGATTAGTGGGCAGAGAGTACTGGGTGCAGAGTAATTAGCACAAAGTAGTGGACACGGACTATTGAACACAGATTAGTGGCCACGGACTAGTAGACGGGGACTAGTGGACACGAACTAGTGGACGCGAATTAGTGGACACGGACTAGTGGACACGAACTAGTGGACACGGACTAGTGGACATGGACTAGTGGACACGGATTAGTGGACACGGACTAAGGGACCCGGACTAGTGGTCACGGACTAGTGGTCACGGACTAGTGGTCACGGACTAGTGGTCACGGACTAGTGGTCACGGACTGATGGACACGGACTAGTGAACACAAGAGTAATGGAGGTAGAGTAGTGAAAATACAAAAGTAGACAGACCAGACCTCAGATGGTAAACACTCATTATAATGCAGAGATCATCAGAAACGTAATAACAGACATACATATGAGAAGGTTCCTTCTACCATGTTCTACTATTGCAGGATATCTTCATACACTTATGGTCTGCGATAGATGTTGAGAGGCTGCTCTACTCTGAAGAGTGCAGTTTTCTTCTGTCTCGTCTGCTGACTTTGCACGCAGAAGGAAGCAGACGTAAACGTGACATAGACAACCTGCAGAATGTTATCATCAAGGATCTGACCCACAAGGATCATGGTAAGGTTGCAACTAGGTAGTGAACAGTCATGACTCTAGAACAGCCTTTATACAATGAACATTATAAGCTGTGATGTTAACGAGTAGAAATAGTAAAAACAGAGTTGCTGTTTGCACAATGTGATATTTGTGACCTCCATTCTGCTGAGTACAAAGGTTTTCATGATTAGAAAGTGCAACATTTGTTAGCATATTGGCAATAACACTCTTATGCTACTCGTTATTCTTCTTATGCCTTACCTTACCCTAAGTCTACATCTACAACTGGACATTGACGGGTAACTTACCAGTTGTCCAGTACTTGGAATGACTTACCAATATTGATCAGGTACATTGAAAATTCAAATAGTTTTAGGATTGCTTTAAAGAGGCATCTACTTGACTCATTGAGATGGCTTTAGGTCTTAATATGTGAACATTTTTATATTAAGACTAGAAATTCCACTGTCATACAGCCCACGACCAAAGTGATAACGGAAAAAAGAAAGGGTACTGTTGGTTGTTGAAAAAGTAGTTCTCAGCAGGCATTGACAGAGTATAGTATAAATGAAACTTGTTCGAGATGATATAAAATAGATTTGAGGGAGCGCAACTCTAACAAGGTGCAACTAACAATTTATTTTGGAGGTAAATTTGGGTTGAAACCAGGTATACGAGTAATTGGTTAATTGTTGATATTACAATATCTGTTATAAGTATACAGTATCTGTTACAGGTAGTACAGTCTATTCTCCTCTCTTTTGCGTTGTAAAATTTGGTCATTGATAGCTTATCGAGTGATGCGCTCCCTAGCTAAGTTGTTAACCAGTAAGTCATTGATGTTTCGAACTCGAGAGAGAGAGAGCAACAAACGATATTCCAGCGGTCATTTCGTGGTGGCCTATATCAATGACAGCTTTAGCCATGGTAAGACCTTGACTCTTGTGTATTGTCAAACCCTTTGCTCGATCGAGAGGAATGCCTCGTCATAAAGGGGCATTGTAGTTCAGCCCTAGCTTGTACATAAGTTGTAAAGAATTTCGGCTAATGTTTTAAATAATTCAATGAAACCTTCGGTGATTGGACAAAAAAAACATAGGCTGATAAACTGTGTACTACAATTTCGTAACTGTAAATCGGTCTACGCCTCAAACAGTCTACGTTTATTACAGAAACCTTCGAATAAATTCGATTACAAGTAAACAAGGCCATAGGCTGGTGAAATTAGCACGGTTTTCTCATGAAATGCGCACTGCTGAATAGTTCTACTATCTGTCGCACGGCTTTATTGGCGTATCATAGGCCGGTCTTAACTTTTATTAAACCAAGATTTTTAAGCGTTTTGTGGCGATTTTTGGCCAAATTAATCTGTCTATTTGTGTATAATCTGATCAGATGGGTAAGTTTTAAGATACTGTCGACAATTTACAAAGACTTGGTAACACATTTAAATAGGCTTAAATGTGTTTTGTATCGTTATTATACTTTAACGACTCTACAAAACGATGGTTAAATTTGTTGATGAGATTTTGAAACAAGGGTTTGCTACGTTGTTGATGAAAAATTCTTGTAAGTTGTGTGCACATGCATTTATCATAAAAACTCTAAAACTACGCTCCGCTCATTTGGTCGTGGGAAAATTGTCAACTCGGACCCCGCACCTTGATTAGCCCTGCTACTGTGCACGTGGGCCTTCATCACTCCCTATTGTATTATGATTGCTTATTCATATATGTATATTCATTTAGTTTATGTCTCTGTGTGCATCTGTTTTTATGATGAAAATTAACTCAAATAAAAAAAATAAAATCAAATAATCCTGTAAAACCCTTTTATTCTGCTGCCAAAGGTTTTGCACTTTTCGTTTATTTGTATGTATACACCAATTTTTTTAAATTTTTTGTTACTAAATGTGTGCATCATAGTTACTAGCAATAATCTATCTGCTCTGCACTAGCCTAAAAACTCACCAGTATACATTAATAGAATTGAGATGAGACAACTCCAAAGACAGAACTGAGAGGAAAACTAAGGATAGTCTAGCTGAAAGTGTCAGAACGAACTTGTCCATATTTTATGAAACAAGCAGAGAATTAAGTAATGCGAGTGATTGATGGGACTGAAGTCACCTGTCACAGTATCAACTATTGTTAATATATGTCTGTTTAGGAATTGGAGAGTTGAGAGGTTTTCTGTACTCTGAATAAGTGCTAATGATAGTTTCACACATTTCTATGTGTATTATGGACTCAGAATAAAAAGGTTCGCCATATTCACAGATGGCACTTTCAGTAGTGATGAAAGATATTTTAGGTAGTTCAGGTTACACCCTAGAATGCTTACATAGACATCTATTGGCTCTTTATTTCCTTGTCATCTACTGTCACTATACCTGCCATAGCCATTACATTGAACAATTTGAATATCATAAAACAGACTGACATATGATCTAAAAAGTAGGACTACTAATGAATTGTATACTAGCAGAATATGTTGTTGACCATCTGTTACATACTCTTTGCTTGTAGTACGAAGGTTGGAAGCTTACAAAAAGTTTTCTCTGTTCTGGCACCAAACTAGACATCTTCAAAACAGCTCGAGCTATATTCATCATGTGCTCATGGTTAGTGCGTTGGCATGTTTATGTCTATGAAATGTATGCTCTCTTCGTATATCAGGCAGAATGGTTTTTTGTCCCATTCTGTGCACTAGTATGGTTATTTATGACTTTGTCTTCAGTTTATTTATCTGTATGTCTTGGTTGTTCTATGTGCAAGCCAATTGTTGTATACATAAATATCAAAGTGTATTGGTGTATGGTGTCCTTATGTACTAGCGAATGTACATAAGGACACCATTGTCAGTTGGAAAAACAACAATTTGTTGAAACATAATTTTATGCGAGGATTATTGAAGAAGAACAGATCTCAGTTGATCGTTTTTGTATTCTATGATTAACAGGTGTTAATAGTACAGTGCACCCCCGATTAAGGCATTATTGTTTTACAATTTTTACCTTACAATGTAGAACCCGCTGTTTTTTCATCCCTGGTTATGAGATTTTTCGCCATACGACATCAACAAAAATGTTTCTCGAAATTCAACATTGGCGGTTGGTGTGCTGCATACATCAGAGTCACGAAAACACTGATATGCTATTTACCGAAATGCCTTCTACAACACCGGAAAGAGACACAACGCTTTCTCTCCCTCTCAGTTCAGGGTTATTCGTGTTTCATAAGATGATTAATTAAGACAATGCCAAAATTAAAGTTTAGTAAAATACATACTAAAACTTGAGTGTGTGTTTAGTAAGCTAAACTCATTTAAGTTAAATTCAAGGTTTACATTATATTTCTGTCTCGAAGACAAGTGCTCCATATGGTACATATTATACATAGTAATGTTGCATTTTAAATCATAACCACTAATTACACTAAATACACAGAAGTTACTGTAGGTAACTATAGTTACTAAGGTTAACATACTATTTTGTTACTAATTTTTAATATGTACAGTACTTTTATAAAATTAATGCTTTTACCAGAAGGTGTTTGCATTAGATAATCACTATGGGTTTCTATACCCCTTTATACGACATTTCCGCCTTACGATGCCAACACCATAGCAAATTAATGACGTATGGCAAGGGTCTACTGGATAGACATCGCGAGCTATTAGAAAATTAGTAGACAAAAACAGATGTTTATTACAAAAAAAACTATTGACAAGTGTGAGTTGTCGTTTTCCGATGATGTTTCCCGGAGACCAAGCTGGATTATACTTCCCAACTCGTGCTGAGCAGACTGTTCGCTGATGTTCCTGGAAGGCTTCTATTTTCTTTCCATTGACTTTCATCTCATTAACTCTCCTGATATGATCATCCCTCTCTGACCGGCTCCAACCGGTTCATTGTGTCTAGTATACTCATGCCTCTTTTATGTTATACTAGTACCTTGACAGTCCAGGTGCCGCAAAAGATCATCAGCTCTGCGAATAAAGCACCGAGAATAACTAGGAGCACAATTGTTCGAAAATGCCAGAAGGCAATCGATTGATGCAAGTGTTGGGCTAGTAAGCCGAATGGCTTGGGTTCAAATCCCATGTGATGCAATCTTTTACCGCAACATCTAATCGAGGCTTCAGATTGACATGGCTCTTGTTATAGCAAATATTCCTTTTTTGCTCACTCGGATGGTTTAAAGGCAATACTCATATCTCATGTAGATCAATTGTTCAACCAAGCTACTGTATATATGATTGGCAGTTTTTTTGTTTAAACGCTTCTCCGTAGACGAAAGTTTTTAGCCTCTGGAAACTTTCTTATCAAAGAAAATTGCTATATTCGTCTAATTTATTTATGCTGCACCTGAGTTCAGTACTTTTTCAATAGTACTTGATTGTTCCAATAACTGTAATGAGTTATATATATAACCCCGACCAATGAATTTATTGAATGTTCAACTGCTATGAATTCTGTAACAAACGGTTTTGTAACGGTGCACTACTTTATCTGTAAGAATAATGTAGCAGGATATATTCTGCATCTACTATGCTCTATGTATGTATATACAGTGTACATACCTATAGTTTTTTAACAGCATCAGTAATTATTTACAAAAAAGTTTTTGTTTTGAAACGAAAGAAAAAGAAGTGGTAGAAATCAGCAATTACTGAGTGTGTCAAGGTCATGCAGCTGTAACTGCTATAAAGTACTGCTCAATTCCATTTAAATGTTGAATGCTTCTTGTTTTCCATCAATACTTAGGAGCCATTTCGGTTTTTCATCCTTTCAAGCACTCAGAAAATTAACCGAAGAACTCCACTTCACTCAGAGACAGCATCTCTCCAGTGGGGCCAGTCAGTGACATAAACATTACTCTTTATGAATTCCAAAATCAAGCTTTTATTTTTTTATGCAGGTGGTGCTATCATCTCTGGTGTATGAAACTGAGCTCATACAGGAAGTGATACGTGATTGGCTGATACACTCTGTAGAATGTGATGACCTCAACAGAATACTAGAGCCATATCTCATACTCTTACTGGAGTCTGACACGAGTCGCAACAGTGTCCAGCATAGAGGTAGTCTTAACCCCAAATTACTCTTTCCAGCATAGAGGTAGTCTTAACCCCAAATTACTCTTCTTTCCAGCATAGAGGTAGTCTTAACCCCAAATTACTCTTTCCAGCATAGAGGTAGTCTTAACCCCAAATTACTCTTTTGTGTCTTTGAATAACTTTCAATTTATCTTTTAAAATGTTTTATAAAATAAAGCAGCGTCGAAAGGTTTTACAGCTCATTACAAAAAGGTGTTTACCAAGATTTTATTCAGTTGCAAGTTTTTAAGGTTTTTTCCTTTTATCGCACAGATGACCCGCATTAACTAAATGGGTGCTGTTAGCTTTGTTAATAAGATGAAGGTCGGAGCTAATGTCTGAGGCTATTAAAATGAGTCATATCTGTAAAACAGACAAAAGTCGGAATGTGTAAAGATTCCAACGCCTCATTATGCTTTTAGGTTTAGTTTAAAAGTTGTTTTTCAATCATTTTAAACCACAACATCAGCTGCTGTTGGTTTTTTGTGCTTGAATATTTTGCTTAACCTTCTTCTGATTGATGAAGAACATTTTGATATTATTGTTTTGCGGCATTTAATTTATGCAATGTTAATTTTATATTCCTACCCTTCTTATCATGTTCTTACCCTTCATTGTCTTCCATCATGGTCAAGGACATCATCGTCATGGTTACAAGCTGATACTTTGTAGTTGAGTATTTTCTAGTTATCCTGTTATCTTCACTTATTATAAGATGACTATTCAATCTAAAAATTGATTAAAAATCACTTAAAAATTCAGATTGAAAATTATTTTTTGTTGTCTGCTATAATAATATAGTGAAACTTCAACTTACGAAGTTTATTCACTCTGGAAACTATTTCGTAAATAGACATTTCTGCAAATAGAAACCATTTAATTATATAGATTCCCTAATTCGTTCCAAGCTCCCACCAAACTCGGTCTTAACATTTGTATAAAGTATATGTACGTATAATGGTTAAACACGAATATTATATTATATTATCGAATACAGGTTTGAATTATATTAGTAGAGAATAAATTAAAAAAGTACACATGGAAGAAATAAATAAAAAAAATATAAACTATGAATGGTTTGTTTACGTTTCGTGTTAGTCATCTAGACAAAGTTAGAGAAGGGCCACAGGAAATGAGAGGATAAAAGGTCAGAACAGGTGGATGTTGTGTTGTTGTCTTGGTTTTGTTTTTGCTCTGAATAAATTTTTTCAAGAACGTATGTAGAAAGATCTATTTACATCTGAACAAAATAAAAATTACGTCATCATACAGAAAACACAGACTATGAATTGCTAGAAACAAAAGTTGTCCTACATTGTATGTAGATATGATAACTCCAAATTATACAATGATTGCAAATGCGTGTCGTTTACTGATTTTTGTTCAGAAATGAGACTGAGTGAGACGCGTTGTATAATACGCTTCCAGATATCTTCTACTTACGTAAGATATCTGGAAATATCTTACGTAAGTAGAAGCAAAACTTCACCAAAAGACGGTTCGAAACTTGAACCTTTTGAGTGTAAAGTCCTTCGTAAGTAAAGGTTCCAGAGTATAATCATTTTCTCTCTTTCATGAAGCTGTTAGTGTTCGTTTTAACCTGTCACCTGTCTGATGTTGATATTGGTCACCTGTTTGATGTTGGTAGTTGTCACCTCCCTGATGTTGATAGTTGTTACCTGTCTGATGTTGGTAGTGGTCACCTGTTTGATGTTATTAGTTGTCACCTGTCTGATGTTGGTAGCTGTCACCTGTTTGATGTCGGTAGCTGTCACCTCTTTGATGTTGGTAGTTGTCACCTGTCTGATGTTGGTAGCTGTCAAATATGGTAAGACAAGGCATGGTTAAATTGTAACTGATGATGAATGTTTTTACTTTACGACAGCTGGAACTAGTGAGGAAGTGTGTACCAACAATAACATTTCTGTTTCTAAGACCACACCACCCCCTCCTCCCAGTAAGTCCATGAAACTACCAATCAAACATTGAATATGTTAACTATAAGGACCTATCAGAATTTGCCATTGTCAGCGGGCCGTTGTTGAGCCTTCCACTCATTGCATCGTCAACAGCTTATATTGTTTTTTTTTGTTATTCATTTTTTGTTATCTATATTTACTTTTGATCCATTTTATTGGCGAGGTTCTCTGTCTCACAGGTGCCTGAGAAGGCAGAGTCTAAATAATGTCTTTGTCTCAGCACCCAAACCTCTCTTGTGTGCTGACAATGTTAGACATGCTCATTGATGCTAGTACTGTTTTCATCTTATAAAAAGTGTTCTTTGTTTGCAATATTGAGATGAATGATTAGATGTTGTTCTTTGATCTGTTTTCACTCTAGACTAACCATGAGAGAAAACTATGTAGGAGTTATTCCTCATGCTAATTTTATGGTTGTTCATTCACTGTAAGCTTGTTATATAATTGAATTAAATATTAATTTGTTGTTGGATTTTGTGACTTGATTAAAGTTTCTAAAATAATTAAAAGGGATTTTTGATTATTCCTAAAATTAAAAAAACATTTGTAATTAATAAAATTGACTGAAATGCATTTGAAAAAAATACCAGGAAGCTATACAGTTGCGTGTATAACTCTGACCATCACAAAACGCGTTGTTTTGTTTTGGTGCCATTTTAATATTCATAGTTCAGCATTAAAATTTGGCTCTGATAACTATTGTTGCCCTAAAATGGTTGTCCATGTCTTTGGAATGCCGATGTGGTGCAGCATGTAGTGAACAAATCAGGTTAAAACTCGGTTACAGTTTTTTCATTCAACTGGAGTTGTTCACTCTCAATTAGGGCACGTCAGAATTATTTAGGATGACTTCACCTAGGATTGTCTGAACAAATTACTACGACAGCGATCAGCAACTTTCATCAAATGTTTGGCTGTTTTAAGCCGACTTCTGAAAAAAAGATTTTGTTGTATTGAAGATAATGCTTAAATTTGATGGTTTTTTATTCGTCTGATAAAATGGCTATAATCAGGGTTCATAGAGAGTTTATCATTAATAATTACACTTAAATTACTCACTAGCTCAATTTAATTTCTGTCTAATACACTGCTAGTAAGGCTATGAGATCTCTGAGAAGTTGTCACCACCTAGGTAGAAACCAATCTATACTAGCAAGGGACATCAAAGCTCTATTGGTTCATCATACATGTATGTAGAGAATCAGTGACTGCTCACCATAAAAATTGAATTAAGAACAAGTGTGATCGGCGTCTATTTGCTATGCTGATACGAAAAAGCCAATTACAGTGGCATGCGAGATAAAGTGGCCTTCTTGGAAAACTAAAATTCTCATTTATAACGTTGTTACTCGTGAATTTCGACATACAAGCTTTGTGCATTTCAGGACTGAGCTCGTATGTTAATTTTCTCATGTCTCCAAGCAATAATTCTTATCTAAAATAATTAAATACAAATTAATCTATTCCCATCCTCTAAAACACATAAAAGCGGGATATTACGATGGAAAATGTGCGATATGTTCAGTACACTAGACTTTGTGACGCTTTGTAACATGGAATAAAACTTTAAATTTAACTTGAATGGTTTTAGTTTACTAAACACGAGTTGAAGATAAGTTTTAATCTAACAATAAACTCAATTCTAATTTTGTCTTCTTTTTCATATTTTATTATGACTAAAACACCACAATGAATTGTAGCCAGCCTTTTTTAAATCTTTCTAAACAAATCTGAAGAGAAAGACCAAGTGATGCTGTTCTCAAAAGCGGCCTCTTGCCTACGTGGCCACCTAACAGCAGCATCGAGAACCGGCTTACATGCTCGTATCTCAAATTTGTCTCGCATCTCGAGTTTTTGTGACTGACTGTATGTTAAACTAATCCTATTTTTCTCCGGATTCCAAGTATGTAAGCTGTATAATTATGTTTTTGAATGATTATCTATTCTAAATTCTGAACATTTTCTTTTAGTAATGGTTGAAGATAGCAATCTGTACAGATATAATCACAACACTTAAATTTATTTTTGCTGATTTCACGTCGTATACATGTATATGACTCTTGCTTTGAGCTCATGAGTATCCTTGAAATTGCCAGTTTTTAATTGGAGTGCAGTTTTTTAAGTGCTTATTCTTCTTTTTAGATGATATAAACTCAGTGAGTAATGCCATGTACTTTCCAAATTCTGTCCGCAAGTGTCTCAATCTACCCCATGATCATGAAGGAGCTCTCGGCTCTGACAGTGGCGTGCCGCGTGCGACAGAGTCTGTGAGTCTCAACCCTTTCGGGACAGTCAGCGATCTGGACCAGCTCATATTTGCTGGTTTTACACCTCATGAAACGCTGAAAAATCGCTGGTAAGCTTTTGCGAAGCTACAAAGCTGAGTTGTGAATTATTTTATCCAAATTATTTTCATTTTTCATTCCTGTTTTATTGTTATATGTCACCTTTGAGAATGGTTGGAAGCTGAAGGGTTGAAGTGCATAAAAACTGGTTCATGACTGTTTCATGAAGACAATAGGCTATTCAGGCCTATCTTGGGCTTGGATTAACAAATTAACCAGTGTCCAAACAAAGCTCATGATTTAATTAAATGTCCAATCAGAGCTCACAGGCTGTGTTAAATGCCATAGTTGAAAATTGTAAGGGAAGACAATTGCTGCTACAAAGATGTTATTAGTATGTGTCTGAACTCAGTCTATCATAGTTGGTTGTTGATGTGGCATTAACTCTACCAGTGGGCTAATATTTTTTTATATATTATTGTTTTGATAATACATGTGATCATAATCTGTTTTGTTTAATATATGCCTAAATGAATTTTTTTCAAGGTTGTAAAGCTTCAATAAAACATGATTTGTTGTAGCCTAAAATTTTATATTATCTGCATTAATCATTTTGTCAGCTTCGAAGACTTAAAACAGAAGCTAAGAACTCATCTCAGTGATGGGTTGATTGCTATTGGTTATTTAGCTACAAATCGTTTGAGAAAGTTAAATTGTGGTGCTGCCAAAATCCGATGACTATAAATGGTTTTAATAAGTTACTTACACTTTTTTCTGCATGCAGGGAGTAAATCAACTAGTGTAGATGTGAATGTAAGCCTGTGTAGTAGACGTCTCTATAATCCGTTTCGAGAACGTTTATGTTATAGGGATGTTACTTTATATGAAGCATAAAGTATATACTAATTCTTTCTACTGCCAGGCTAATGGCAAGTGGCTGGCAACTACATTACCTGCCACTATTTATAAGCTGTTTTTGATACCTGTGCAACACCGGTCATTTGACTAGTGTTATATAGAATTTCTTATGTAATATGAAGCAAAAATGTCACATTAATTCTTTATGGTCAGTAGAATTTACTTAAGGAGTGGTCTGCCTTATAGGGGTATCTACTATATAATGCTTCTTGTCATTTTAGGGCACCAATCAATAACGGTAATCATGTGGCTAATGACTGCGCATCTGCCACTCTGCCTGACACTAGTGAACAGGTACCAGATGTCACTAATAGACCAGAAATATCTAATGATTCTACCCAAGACACTGATGTGCCTACTGTCTCTAGCACGGCAATCCCGCTGCCAAACAAGGAACCATCGGTGAGACAAAAAGAACTTCCACCTCCACTGGTCGATCCAGAGACCCAACAGTTTGCCGAGCAGCTTGTGGAGGATATTCTATCTCAGGCTACTGGTCTGTCAATTATTTCTCCTACTGAGACACAACGAGAACCTGCCAGTAGTTTTAGTGAGGCGTCAGTGTCAGGCAGTCATCAACAGGTGACTGACACCTGTAGTGTGATGTCATCTACTTCTATAGCTGCATCAACATCTGGGGCTTCAATAGAGAGCATCAGCACTGCGCAACAAGTGAGTTTTATTATTGATGTACTCAATAAGTGGTTGTTTTATTGTGTCTACTGCGTATCTGTGTTTATTTTCTGGTTTGTTACCAATAGATAGAATATAATTCTGCGATCCCTGTATAAAAAATTATTTTAGTCAACTTTATTAACACATTGACAATAGGGCTGTGGCTTGTGATTGTATCATTATTGCAATTCACCTTAGCCATTTCCTGTACGAGCTCACACAGATGTACCTATCAAAAGTTGCTTTGCGTAAAAGTCATTCATAGATTAAGATAAATAGATACATATTAATTGTATTTACATCGGTCAATGCCACTTGAAGCAATTTAGACCATGAGATAAAAACAAAAAAAATAATCAAGTAAATTAAATTTATCGAAAGAAAATGCTATTTTTACATAATAGCGTTCTATAAATTGAATTGGCAAGGTGTTGGTGTCTGGTATAAGATGTAGTGGATTTTCGGAGGAAGTAGTAATGTAATGGATGGTCCGTAGGGATCTATTTTTGAGTGCTTAGTGATGTGCCTAAACAGGTTGTTGTCTAGACTTAGTGATATGCCTAGACAGGTTGTTGCCTAGGCTTAGTGATGTGCCTAGACAGGTTGTTGACTAAACTTAGGGATGTGCCTAGACAGGTTGTTGTCTAGACATAGTGATGTGTCTAGACAGGTTGTTGTCTAGACTTATTGATATGCCTAGACAGGTTGTTGTACATTGAATGGTATCATAACCACTTTGGTTCATGAAATTAAGTTGATATCATTTTTCCGAAGTATCTCACCCTCATAACTCCTAGATGGAGTTGCCTGTTCTTACCAAGCTATTTGGTGAGCAGACTTAGCATAGCTCCTTGCTCTTAATGTTTTAGCTTGTTCATAGTTTAGAAACAAGCTGAACACTTTGCAACGCATGTATGTGGGTAGTTTACTTCTTAACTTGCTCGATTGACTGTTTTGAATGAAAATGTTCATAACGTGCCAAATATGACAGCCAATTCAAAGCATCTAATAATTAACTCGAATGCTTTATGGTGAAGGACTGCTGTTAAGATTCATTATCTTATTCTAATATAATCTTTTAAAGGTCTAAGTAAAGCATCATTTTACATTTGTATCAAATGAGAAATCAATCAGTATTGATCTGGCTTTTATTAGCATTCATTTATTTGATAAATTAAACTAAAGAATTTTTAATATTTTCTAGTTTAATTAAAAGCTGTTTAATAACTAAAATGGATTCAGTAAGTTAAGTTGATTTATTGTCATCTACTTAAAGAGCTTGTACCTGTCTGTTTCATGATATAAATTGGTAGTTTTGCGACTGTTTGTAAAATTTCAGCAAATGGCACTTTGCTTCCATTTATCACCTTTACCTCTTTCACTACGCAAGTTTTTGCTTGTTCTCATGGAATTAATTTTTGTTAAAGGTTTTACAGTAAAAGTTAGAGCTTTTGTCCTAGCACTTCAATCTGAGCACTTCAATCTAAAGTTCTTTGAAATCAGCAGAAAATTCTGCATAACAATCAAATCATTTGAAGAACAGAAGTCATGTTTTATATTTTTTCTAGTTTAGTAAAATCGGCTGCAAAAGAAAAGTGCTATTGTTGTCACAGTTTGATCAAAATGCAGACCCTATTTTCTAATATAAAAATATGGCTTTGAGATATAGATATGAGGCTTAATGTTGGAAAGTTTTGCTTATGTGAGCTGCAGAAATATGGGTCATTGTTTACAGTTCTAGTCTTCAGCCATCATAAACCGGAAATTAAAAAAATTTGAGACCGTAATATTATGCTTCAAGTTCTGAGTGAAAACAAAACTGCTTCATTTTGTTTTTGGGGAAATGATAACAACTTATCTTAAATTTATTTTGGCGGAATTTTCGGATCTGTTAATTCTATGACCTGTGATAAATGGTTCTGTAAAGGTACTAAGGCGAGCCGTTATAACAGCTTTCCATCAGAATGAACAACATAGACAAGCTATTATTATGGTTTTCCACAGTGAAAACTTACAAAAAATTTGACGGAAATACTAAAAAATTTTTAAAAATATCTGCTTATTAATTTTAAAAATGCAGATAATGTTTGCGTAATTTTAATAATGTTTGTGAAGGTTAACTAGTATTTGCAGTTGCATTTCGAGGATTCACGATAACTTATACATTAAATAGAAGACGAAATGTGTCAGCATGTGCTTGTACAATTTTATGCTGCGTGTTGATGTCTGGCTACCTTTGGCAACCTACAGGAAGAAGATGGTGATGGAGAAAAGTCGGATAAGCTGCATGGATTTGTGCTTTTGTATGACCAATGCTACGATACTGAAAGAGTTCTCTTTGCTCTCTCTGTTATTCAGGTACAAACTATCTGCCAAGTGACAATAACACTTTTTTAAAGTTTTATGATTACATAGATGCCGAGTGAAGACTTTTCACACACTTGCTGTTGTTATAGCGTATGTTGTTACAGTTATATCGGAATTATACCCAAATGTTAACCATGAATTGTATAGTGTGTTTAAACAAGGCTACATTTGATGTATAGCGTGCGGTAATCTTTCACCACTGTGGTTCAGCTTTCGCAGTTTCAGCGCGTTGAGGGGTAAAAAATATTCACTAAATTTGAAAAATAAAAAAATGAAATACATAAAATACATAAACCTCTCTGATACTCTGACCTAGTGAGATCTCTCTATTAGCATCACTCTGATAGCAGTTGCTGCAGTTCACTGTCTTCTTATTATGTTTTGTGAAGCGTAAAAGTGCAAAGTACTTGTGGTGCCCTTCATCATGCCTTTCAACAACTTAAACTCTCAAAATTGTCTAATAAACTTAAGAACAGAAAAGATAATTTGGTTTAATGAAAAAGTGACTTTATTAAATGTGAGTTTATTATTTTTGTTTCGCAGATTCTCACTATTTCGGGGAACGCTAGTCCAGATTAATCACGAAAAATGAATGATTACTGTCATCTTTTTCGATCAAATATCCTAATGGATGCGCCTTACCATGCCGGCTTTTTTCCTATATTTTCTTTTAACTCGCTGAACAAATGGCCAATAAAAAATTGTTCCACATTGCAGAATCTAATTTTGTTATATTTAATTATTTATACAGCATTTTAAAACAGAATTTAAACAGCATTTATTTCATTGATTAGTGTGGAGCAGTCAACTCTAACCTACCCTCAAGTTTGGTTCGGTCAGGATTTATCTGATTGAGGGCTTTAGAATCTTTTATGGTTTGTGTCGTCGGTTTTTACGTGACAGTTATAGGTTTACAAATCATTTTAACTTACAGGACATGAATAAATTGCATACAACATGTAATAGTTATTTTGAAAATAGTACCAGTAGCTCCTTAAACAATGCTCCTACCTCAATACCCGTTCTTGCTGCGATTAACTGTTCGTTTTTGAGCTTTTGAGAGCTTGTAATCACATTCCCACATATTTTGCACCTACAATACAACAGAGTAAGACATGGTGAATCTTTTGATATTAAATAACTGTAATGTGAATTTTGTTGCAAGTCAACCTTTTTAACGGAAAGAGGTATTTTAAACACGGCATGTCAAACCATTTATTTGATTTGATTAGCTAACTGTTGTCTTTTTTAGGATTTTTGCGTGGCATAATTTGAAAAGCATTTCCGTTTGAAATGAAATTATTGCCAACAAAGTAATATATATTCTGTTACCTCGCTACAGAAAGTTGTGGGTGTGAGCTCTAGCCTTGTGCTCTCAAACCTCACCACATCGCCCTGCTCTGACCCCCGACTCCTCAATCTGCTGGCACGTCAAATGAAAGCTATCGAAGGGGAGAACTACTACACAGAACTTACTCCTGAAGAACTGATATCTCTCCGGAATACAAGACTTTTAGAGGTCCTTGTAACTGTCTGTCTCTACTTCTGGCGGAGGTAGGCTTGTATATCTTTGACAATAGACTTAATCATCCATTTGTAGCCTCACGACATTATTTCTTGCTGGTGTGGGTAGAGACTTTCTTTAAGGCGGTGGAACACGGAAATTTTAGCATCATATTACATACATGTCACACGGGGCTCCGCAGGGCTAACCCTACAGAGCCCCGTGCGATAGGAATATTCAGGAATATGCTCCTTAATGCTTGAATTTACGCCAAAAGAAAATATTTATTTGCCTCCTTCTACCTTCCTTTTGTGTGATTGGGTGTTGAAATGCTGGCTGCCATGAATTTAATTTCAGAATACTTGTTACATAATATATGGATATTACATAATATACGCATTTATAGTAAAAAACTGAGTGACTGGACTGTTTCATATTTGCAGTGAGGCTGAAAGTGTAGTCTTTGGTCTGCCATTTTCAAAATATTTTGAGTTTTACTAAAACGAGATAATAATTTGACTGAATTTGAAATTATGTTGGTTTTTGAGCTATTGCAATGATGATATAATATTGCAATAATGATATAATATTGCAATAATGATATAATATTGCAATAATGATATAATATTGCAATAATGATAAAATATTGCGATAATGATATAATACTGCAATAGTGATATAATATTGCTTGCATTAATAGGCAAGGGCATGCAATAGACTCGTGATTTAGCGATGCATTTTTAATACATTTGTAAAAACAGGATGGCCATAACTATTTCTCTAGCAGAATCGTTTTCTTGACAAATATTAAACCATCTCAGCATCTTTTAGCTGAGAAATCAGGTAGAATGACAAAAAACCTACAATTACATGAGTGATAAGATTTTTTTATGACGAGTGTTAGGCTATCATAAAACAGTTCTTCAAAATCTTTGAATCAAGAAAAACTGCATTGAAATAATTATTCGATGAGAGCATTAAAATTTCCAGTTACTCAAGCAGATAGCCGGTTACCATGGTTACCACTTATAACAACAAATTGACTTCTACATATAATGATAAAACTGTTTACCATTTGTCTGCCTTTACTGCTTCTACTGCTACTAAACGATTACAAATTGTTTCATGAGAAATTTACATTTGATTTAAGAGAAGTTGTCTGCCCTAGACCATTTTCAATAAGAAGACATGCAATTGTCACGCCTCCTTAATTGAATTATTTGTATGGCCGCTGCTGGGGTGTGCAGCCATCTTTTATAAATAACATGAGAATGCACAAAGTTGAACCACTACATTTAAGCCACAGAAAGTTGCTTTAATGGGACAGAGCGGCTCTCAAGAGAATAGTCATAGTACAGCTGTGTTGTGTAAATAGGACACACGTCTGTTTATACAAAAATACTTTGAATGTCCATTTTGTTGCTCCATCAACAGGAAATAATTGTCCGTATGCAAGTATCAATTTGTCTTTGAGTTATATACAGGTACATATAGCACAGTACCTGACTATCTGATTGATTGGTAGAAGTTCTAAACTTTTTATACTTGTAGTTATGCTTGTAGTCACCATCAAAAGAGTACCATATTTGTAGTCACCAACTAGAGTACCATATTTGTAGTCACCAACAAGAGTACCGTATTTGTAGTCACCAACCAGAGAACCATATCTGTAGTCACCAACCGGAGTACCATATTTGTAGTCACCAACCAGAGTACCATATTTGTAGTCACCAACCAGAGTACCATATTTGTAGTCACCAACCAGAGTGCCATATTTGTAGTTACCGTCAAGAGTACCATATTTGTAGTTACCGTCAAGAGTACCATATTTGTAGTTACCGTCAAGAGTACCATATTTGTAGTCACCAACTATATTACCATATTTGTAGTTACCATCCCGAGCGCCACGCTGCCGATGGTTGCGTGGTTCGTAACAGTCATGTACAGCTGCGCGCTATCAATCTTTTAATGATTGTGCTCACCGATGTCACACACACTTTGGCTGATTCTCCCAAAGGCTTCCCTGAGTATATGGTCGATGTGCTTTACCGTTGTAAGGTCGTCAAAACCTGCCTTTTCCATCTACAGTCCCTGCTGCTTGAAAACCGGAATAGAAAGTTAGGTGCTGTCGGTGAGTCGTGGTTCTGCTCAAAATAAATCAACATTAAATCACAAGAAAGTGTCTGACTATTTCTTTAATTCTGACTGAAAGACTGGCAAGATATTTGTGCCTGTCTGACAGCCAATATCTTGAAGTATTGGTCATCTAAACATTTATGATTATAATATTCTATTAGAGACTGCAAACTAATTTTTTCAAAGGGCTTAGGATACCAAAATGTTGAGCATTCTAAAATTTATATGTTTGAAGTCGAATGCAATTATTTACTGGAGGTCCATTCTATGTTATAAAGATATCCACTGATAGCCGAAGTTGTTTCTAAACTAAACTATTAGTGGTTCATACTTTTATATTGAGAAGATAACTCTGTTACTCTCATTTTGGTCATTCAACATTAGAAATATGGTAACAATAAAATAATGCTTTTACTAGAGTGTTTCTTGTCACGATAAAACAAATTTGTCTAAAAATAACCTCTAATAAAATAATTTAACTGAAAGGCGATCACGAGACATAACTTCTGGCCCGTCATACATCTAAAACATACTTACTGTTTATTGTAAACAAAAATCTTTTACATACTATTGAATTCCCATGTTATTAATTTATTTTTTTATTTTTTATTCATTTTTTGTCTTATTTTTTCCACACTGCCTGATTTGCCTTTGTTGGCATTGGCCAGTGAAATGAAGGTATGATCAAAAGAAATATTTTTGTGTCCCTACCGACTGGCACTAGATTTGATGCTATTTAGTAAGACTGAAATAATTCAAAACCATTTGAATTTTACCCTTAGCCTTATAGTTTTTTCTGGCACGCAACTCAGAAAAATTATTGATAAGTTACTCAAAGCGTGGTGTAAACCGAACATCAATACGACTTGAGGTAAGGGTTCTTCTAACCCCCTCAGGTCTAATAAGGCCTTGGCTGTGACAGTCTTAATCTAAACCACTTCTTACTATTCTGTAATGTTAATAATTCATTGAGAATGTTCTAGAACATGTGCACCGGTTTACACATTCTTTACTCGAGAAATAATTTGCCTTGAAGATGCCAAAGTCGTTTTAGATGATAGAAGGAAAAGTTATGTCCGATAGAGGGTGGCAGTCTGCTGATATTGCAGTCCAAGTTCTAATCACGTGATATTCAGATGAACGTTATAGTTGTGATATGTTCAGTAGGGGCTGAGACTAGTGGTACGTATAAAAACTGGCAACTACTCCACCTGGATTTTAAATATATTCAGTGTTGTGATTAGGAGTTTTCTTCTCAAACAAGTTTTAGCAACATTTAAATTTCTAAATTGATCATTTCGACAAAACTATCTCTTGTTACATTTTGTCATGACTATTTTTGTTGCCGCCAAAGTTTTTTCTATATCTATTTACAACCTCCCCCCTTCATCTTTTCCACCTAGGCACTTAGTGGGTTGCAAAGAGAACATGTGGTGTTTGACTTTTTTATGGGTAGTGAGACCATAGGCTGTCTTTTCTTTCCAATTTCACTTCATTCGTTATCTGTGATTGGCTATTAAAATGTTTGTTGTCAAAAACAGTGTATTTATTGATTGACTGCTAAATCTTGGTTGTGATCTGCAATATGATTGGTTGATGTTGTAGGAGCAACACATGATTCGTCAGTTGACCTGCAGATGTTTAGCAAGTGCTTGCAGTTGGCCGAGTGTCTTATAAGACTAGAGTCCAAACTTTTACTCATACACGAGCATCAGAACTCTACTGTTAAAGGTAACCTTCAAGTGCCATTTACTGTCAAGGTCACTTACTCTTAATGTCACTTACTCTTAATGTCTCTTTTTGCTAATGGTCATGGTCCTCATGGTCCTCATGGTCATATTCATGGTCTTCATGGTCATATTCATGGTCTTCAAACCAAGTGTGAGGAATATGAAAAAAAGGAAAATTTGTTCATACAAACCAATAATCAATAAACCTATAATCAATAAACCAATAATCAATAAACCAATAATCAATAAACTAATAATCAATAAAATTTATGTTAAGGTTTTTTTATTTTGAAAAGACAAAGTGGTCACTTTGCCAAAATCTTGAAATGGTTTAAGCTCTTTTCATGTATTTTACGCTTCGTATAACATAAAGGTTCTCAGTAAGCGTAGGGTTGTCTTCTGTACATATACATATACATTCTATCGAGGTTATTAAACTCTTACTGTTTACCTGGAAATTTCTTTTATGAGAAGATGTAAAAGTAGATTATCATATTTTAGATTTCTTCCACGACCAAGCAGGTAAGCAGCCTGATTTAATCTTTCTTTGTTCATCGTTCAAATTTGTAGAATTCATCATAGAATCATATCGGAGTCATCGTTTTCAAGTTTTGTTTCATTAATGAAACATTTTCACATAAATGGCAGCATTTGTTGATTCAAGTATAGAATGGGGGTGTCAGGTATGTCAAGGTTACTAGTATTGGCACAGTACTTGCTGGCCTTATAATCATTAGTTACTGCTGCTGTTCATAGGCAGTTGTCACCAGTTTTATTCGAGATTTCTAATGTGCGATGATGAGATGATTTTTTAAGGCTTTCAAAAAACTTTCTCGTGTGCTAAATTTTGCTTCATTGTTTTAGGCGGTGCTCCAGTTCTCTTCAAGCGTATGATGTTTTCACATCCGTCCCTCTTAAACTGTCTCAACACACACTTATCACAGGCTAAACACGCATCTGTCCATCATCAGTGGGTTTCGATGATAACCAACTCGCTGCCACATGTGTTGGCGCAATCAGTCACCGCTGACGTGGTGGAGAATGTTGTGGTTCGCATGTGTAAGATATTTGATAGGGTCAGCGTAGAAGAGAGGACAACTCTTAGAAGGTTTGTTACTTTCATGTAAAGATATTTCTCTTTTATATCTATTCATGTTTATCATTATTAGTATTATTAATTTTGTAGTTACAGATTAGATTCCTAAAAAAGAAATACTTCAGGATTATCTCAATATTTATTGTAGAATGTCTGCTAAACATTATAATAGTGTTTTATTTCATACTGATTAGTCTCAAAGTATGAGTTTCATTTTCGTTTTAAAGTGTTTTCTAAATTATTTTTATTGTGCACCTTTTAGGTAGGTTTTCATAAAATAGTACTTCTTAGCTTCCTTTTCAGTAGCATGACTCTTTTTATGAGGGATTTTTGGTCAATCAAGAAATGTGTGCCTGCAAGTTCAATGTTGTGTATTAATTAAATTGTATTCTTTGGATTGAAATTTTACTCTTGCACAACCGCAACAGACTTTATTATTAACTGTTAAGACAACGTTTCCATTCATCTCATTGTTAGTTTGAATGTCATCAAGGTCTGAAATTTAACTATACTTTTGGGCTTTTGTGTAAATTTACAAGTCTCGTAAAGACATGCAATTTGGAGGAATTTACGTATTATTGTGTGGAATTACATAAAAAAACTTGAACAATATGCATGACGAATGCTGAAAAAAATTTGGAAAATGTGTAAAACTCGATCTCATAATTTTTTCAAATTACTCTGGAATTTCATAATTTTAGAACAAAAAGTGATATGATTCGCTCACAGGCCTTTTAGACTGCATATAATTAATAGCTTATCTTGCAGTCGTTTGCCAGATGCATTATTATGTTATGTGTATTTGTAACTGCAGGTTGTAGATAACTAGAAACAATTGTTCACCATTGTCCAAGACTATGTGTTGTAATTATGGTTCATGATTACAAACAATATATTTGTGTATGTGTACGTCTATTTTACGTACACTATGGAAAGCTTTGGTCAGACGGGGTTCCTTCATTCCCATCCACCTTTTCTTTTACATGCAGATATCCCCCAGACTATGTACAACAACTACTGGAAGATTTTACAGTCATCTGCCACTTCTGCTTCATGGACCTCACAAACACCATGAGCCAATCAGAGGAAAGTAAACCGGCAGGTATCAGCACGAGTCAGCTGCTGTCTAATCTTATCAGCGTGTTCAACCCTCTTAGTACCGCCTTAAAGACGAAGCTCGGCTCCTCCCACCAGGACAGCTCAGGTAACTCTGATGGCTCAAAAAGCAGATTTGCACAACGGGATAATCGCAAATTTTTGTTTTGTGGGTATTGAAGCGTCGACACTCGAGAGTCAGATGAGGTGGAAAGTCTAACAAAATTTACAGCTACATACATATGCCCAGATTTTTCACTCTGAGGTGAGCACAGAGAGCCTTTTTCCTCATTTTGTGTTGTAAAGAGTTAGAGGAATTAAGCGAGTAGAATATCATGTTGTTACCTTGTATGCGCACTGATCATAAATGCTTTAGAGAATAGACTCGCATTTTTAGTTGGCCTGCACCTCATTGGCTGAACAGAAATACAATAAGCTGTAATTAATTATGGTTTTTCCATTTTATGGTCAGATTTTTCTGCAACACGAAATATTACCCTTACGGATTTTGCTCTTGTGTCCAGACCATTAATCGAGTTTTTTATATTCGCAGGTAACTGACTTAAAGAAAGCAACAAAGTGGATGCAAATATCCATCTGTGATATTATGAGTCTGCTTGTTAATGAAGCTTTTTGTCTTGGAGTTATAGTGCATACTTTTAATCTGTGTTTGTTGGTGTGATGTAAAGGTGTTTCTACAAATGAAATGGAGCGATTTTGCTAAAACCTCAACCTAATTTTCATTAAAATTAAGAAAGCGAATCGGTCAAAGCTTAGTCGCTAAAGTTTTGCCGGTTCAATGCCTACAATACTGTAGTACCCGCACTACAGGAGATCTTTACTATAATAGGCGCCGTAGCTGTCCGACTGACCGAAGCCATGCTCCCAACATTAGGGAAAAAAAGAATACTTTCCACAGGATTTGAACTCAAGCTTTGGGGTTTGGTAGACCAACACTCTACCAACTTCACCAGTCAACCACCTTGCTGCAACTTGGAATAATTGTGTAGTTACTTAGGGCCCTTGATGATCTCTCACAGCACACTAGATCGTGGGCACTAGTTTTTTTATAAAAGTTAAAATTAAAGAATCGGCTCTTTCAAAGCGTTCATTGTTTGCAATATTGTAATAATAGTACTGCAGGTAATATTTGTGGCAGAGTATTGGAGGCTCATGGGCTTGATGAACTTTGGGTATTTCTGAATCTCTGCTGTCTAAAGTACTGTAACAGACTCCCATATACGTATATCCCATCTCATAGCTACATTCCACAAACAAACACCAATGAGCATACCAGAAATAACATTGCGCTTGTCCTTTTTCTAGAGCATCCGTATATCATGAGAATTTCTTTTTTAAATTATTACCAGTAATTATCAGACCAGTAATTATCATTACTGGTCTGGTCAGTCTAATATGCTGTGAGATTGGCAGGTGTGCCTATAAAGTACAAGGAAAAACTTTGTGTACACAGGAATTCTATAATTCCAGAACGCAGTCAATCAGCGCAAGTGTTAAAGTGTCGGTCGGCCAAGCTGAATGCTGCATTTCAAATCCCGTAAGATGCAATCTTTTTACCCAACTTCTAACCATGCCTTCGGACAGACAGACAAGAGCGGCTCTTTTTTATACTAAAGAAGTAGATCTTTTCCCAAACAGCCTGATTTGTTCTGTGGGCATTGACAAGATCAAATCTCATGAGAGGTTCTACTGACTGGTAGTCAATGGTGAAGAGGTGTATTATTATTGTCTACCTGGTTGTGTGTGTCAGTAGTTGGTGACATTTTTATAAACCAGTTGTTATAATGTTATCGTTATGATGGGCAGGAGTGTTGGATTCTGACTTGAGGCTGAAATGCAGGGACAGGCTTCTAAGTATGATGCCTAAGATACTCGCCAGTGTCAGCACTCTTTGGAGGTCAGCCCAAGCTGCTGACAACCAAAAGGTACGACACTCTTTGAGTGGTTTACTCAGTTAAAATTTGATTTAGCTTTGGCTCTGCAAATCGTCCAAGTGGCATGGAAAAGATGAACCACCAGTTGCCTGCTCAACCTTCAGATTTTTTACTATCTGGCTTTCTGTCACCATCTCAGTAGAACATATCGCAAAGGCAGCGAGGGCTGCCATGGCTTAGAGCGCTGTACCTGAGGGCACCAGGTTGGGTTTTGATTGCCTAAAAAGCTGCTGATGGTAATAAGAGCATCGGATCTTATGTTGCTTCTCTTGCAGAACTCCAAACGGTTATTTCTAGAACTGCAGACCACATCTGAACTAATTGTAGATCTAGCCTACCATGACCATAGCTTACCATGTATCATAAAAAACTGTTGCCGGTACACTTTTGAATGCATGTTTTTACTAGATTTTTATTTAAATATAAAATGAGTTCAATAAATGTCCAAGTGAAGTTTATTTCTCTTAGTGAGAAATTAGAAGTAAATCCGGCAATGTGCAGAATTTCTTTGATTGTCAATAAGATAGCACACAGGTGGGTGTTTAAGATGCTGGTGTTCAGGATGGAATTTTTAAACCAAACACTTTTAGCGCCCTGGTGAAAGACGCGGAGCAAATGCGTGTGAAGTTTAGGGGAAATTGGTGAGAAAATGTGGAAACGCATAAAATTTACGCAGACTAACAGACAGACAATGACAATGTGGGATTCATTAATATAGATACAGAGGAATTGAAGTAATTATCGTCTCTGTGTTTAGTCACACTGCGTGCCTAATTGTAAGGATTGTCTGTCTCCAGTCATTCTCTTTCTCTCTAGGTGGTCCAGTTGGTTATTGGATTCTTTAGCCCAATCCTTCACAATTACACTGAACAGTTGTTGGGGTCGGTCGCCGTAGTCTGGAGTGACAGGTTAGTGCTTAAATTAAAGCTATTTTTGTCTAAACTTGTTGCCAAAAAGTTTATTTGGTGGTTTTTATACTTATGCTTATACTGTGGTTTTTGTTCACTTGTTTGAATACCTTCTGCGTACAACTGATGACAACAACCTGCCTTAGGTGCATGTTATTCTGTTAAATAGGTCATTCTCTTAAATAGGTCATTCTCTTCCAAAGATGTACATTTACTTGTCATTTGGCAGTGCGCACTTCAATTAAATTAGTCTTTGGTCTTATTCATCATTCTGGTTTATTTTTACAGTCAGGATGGAATGATAGGCAGCCAGCCTGCCCAGTCGACTCAGTCAACTCTGGTAGAACTGTTGCTATGCATCAAGGCCTTACCGATGGACACCATAGTTGACAAACTTGGTGCTGTCATGAAGAGACCACCCAACACTAACCATCAGACGAATACTAAGGTAGGCACCAAGATGATAAGTATCTGATGACACTTAACACATGATTAATAGATAACTGGCAGGTGATTGACAAGTGTCAGATAGGTGACAGAGAGTTGTTTGACATGTGTCAGACAGGTGATAGGCATATTTTTAAAAAGTGTTAGGCAGTTGACAGAGAAAGGTTTGACATGTGTCAGACAGGTGATAGGTAGGTTGACGAGTGTCAGGCGGGTGTTTGGAAGGTTCGAGGCAAGTGCTAACTGCTTATGAGCTAAAACACGCATACTCTACAACCTTGAAGGGATAATCAATTACCGCTCAAGTACCATGAGACAATATTAATGGTGTCATATCCATGACAACTAATATATACATATTTAGGTATATGGTTTTAGTAATTACTATACAATAACTAAATTATAAATGCTCAACATAACAAATGCTTTCAACTTGTCAGGCATCCTGTTGTGTCACAGCTACCCATTTTGTTACCCATTGTACTATTCTGTATGACTTGCTGCCTCTGTGGTTATAAATTATATATTATTATAACCCTATATTGCTAGTTTTACTACAGAATATTTTTAAAAATTTTAAGGTTATGTAGCTTGTATTATAACACGCGTATAGCAAATGAAATGAAAATAGTCATTCAATGTTTTCTGATTTATATAATTGATAGCCTGGGCTCCTTCAAGTGCTCAAACTATAATATAGTTTAATAACATTTTATGACTTGTGGGAATTAAAACACTTGGTCGCTATTGGTGCTGTAACTCTCAGAATTTTGGTGAAGGTATGTTTTAAATCCAGTATCATTGCGAATATCTGATTGCAATGTCACAAATTAAAAAGCTAATTGAATTTTTGTTCTTCGAGTGACAAGAAACTTTTTAGAGATTTATCCCAAATATTTAACTTTGATAGAATCAGTGTGAAAACATTGGAAGTTTAAATGCGTGGCTACACAGCTAAGACTCTGAAGATTTCAAAGTATACATATCTATGATCAGTGTCTGAACTGAATTAGAAAATTAGCATCGTGTCAGCTGTTTCCTGTTTTATCAACCTCTTAGCACAGTCGTCACTGTATGACTCACAATTGAATTAACCATTTGTAAATGATTTAAGGATTACTATATTCACTAATAATCAGCTGTCCAATCAAACGTGAGCTCTGATTAACCTGACCAAAGCATATGAGCGTGATTGGTCCTCGGTTGCTATTACCAATCAATGGGAAGATGTCTGAAGCTTTGACTCCATCGCTGTGTGGCCACCCATTTAGTCTGACACAGATAAAAGCACCGATGCTACAACAGGAAGCACATGCCTTACAACCTTTAGAGTTATCCACCCTTTGAATGTGTTCAATGTGGCACACCATCATGAACTGCAGAGCACACATGCCTGGCTATCAGTGTCACATTACACGTTGCTCTAATATCTGTGTCTAATCTTCAGCTTGAGTTTCCGTACTCAAGCTGTGCTACAGGGTACATGGACCAGGTAACACACAAATCCCTCGCATTGCATGTCTTGCTGTCTGGGCTCTGAGGCTTAACATATATAGGTTGGATATGTGCACAAGAACTTGGTAGACCAATCGCTGCTCATCAAAACATCACATTAATTTGCAAAGTTTATGTTTGCATTAAAAACTTTATAAACATATTTTAGTTGGACAAAATATGTTCACAGTAAAGTGTAACAGTTATAACTCCATAGAAAATACGTAAATATAAAAAATTTTTGTTTGCAAATGTTTGCCACTATCTTCTGACCAAAAGCAGATATTCTTATTATCTCTGGTCAATAAAATATAATGTTATTATCTTCTTACCAATACTAGATATTGTTATTATCTTCTGACCAATAGTAGATATTGTTATTATCTCCTGGCCAATAGTTAAAAGTCAAAGACAATAGCTTGAAAAATGTAGGACAATGTTTATACAGTGATGAATGAGCTGCGATTTGTCCAACTTCTTGATGAAGCTATCTTGCACTATTCCAGCTATACTGCGGATTTATCAACATTTTTTGTCCTTTTGCTTTGCACCCTGCTTGTCAATGTTTAGGATTTGTCTCTCTAGATTACAACTAGTATACCTTGGCTTGTTGAGTATTTATAAATGTAACCTGTGGGTATGCATGTTCACACGTGTCTGTCCATTCTGATCAGCTGTTTTTGTCGGGATGAGCGAGTGTTCGATGAGCTTGTTTGGCTTTGAAGACATTCCTTGGTGCAATAGAAGTGTATGCCAATACATATGGCCATTTTAATAAGTATAAGAAATACATATTTAAACTCTGAGTACGATAAAGGTATTGTAGACTTGGTTAAACACCATTTCAATCAAAAATTCTCATTTTTACTAGCAATTAGCAAAATGACGATATACATGTAATTCTGTAAAATTGCATTTCTCTTTTGGAGTTGCGCTTTTTGCTAGTAGAGAAAACAACTACAAACTGTTATGCTAAAGTTCATTGTTTTTCGTAAATTATTATTTAACAATTTGCTTTTATACTTGTAAGCATTTATGGTTTCAGAGATCATTAGAAGCAAATATTTAACTCATAGCACACACCTGTCACAATGTGTACATATGATGTCACATTCACAAATAGCTATAAACTATATACTTTGTATATGTTGTATAAAGCATCTCATCATGCCAGGTTATCATAGCGATAAATATGGCTAAATAGCAGCGAGTACAGTTGAAAATTCAGACCTATAGTATCATTTATGTCTATGAATCTCAAACGTAGAGCTATCATGTGCTGTAAATTGCAATGATTCTAACCCGACTGTACACTACCCACCATGCTGTAGATGCGATGAGCATGGCTATCATCATTACATGCTGTTATAGGGATCAGCTTAATCGGAAAGATCTGGTTTGCTATATCCTGGATCGAAAGTGGCCATGAGTGAAAATTATATTTACTGCAAAGGGCTTTTTTTGGAAAATAATTAACGCAAATTTATCTATAAATTATCTCTTTTTCTCTCTATTATCTCTTTAGATAGAAGCACAACTTCGAAATTTTTACAAAAAATTTGTTTCATAGTAGAGTACATGACAGGTTAGCTATCATAAATTTTTCCTGATAATAATACACTTTTTCAAGGTTTTTATTACTTTTGACAAGCTGTCTATTTTCTTGTCTGACATGACTTGCAGGTGCTCTTACAGCTGAGCTGTCTCAAGTTTCTGCGAGGTTATATTATAAAAACACCTGCTATAGCCAAGAGTAGCCTTGGCTCTGTTTGCTCTTTGCTCAAACATTGTTTGCAACTTGGCCTACCACCACCCGGAGTACTACTTCTTCTTGAGTAAGTTACTAGGCTATAGTAGTTGTCAAGAATAATTGTTTCAGCCTTCTTTTGACTCAAGTAAATGAGGATTTGTTTGTACCTTTAACCTGAAAAAGTTCACATTGTACATTTGTGTGAACTTGGAAATAAAAAATAATTCGGTTTTACTGTATTCATTATTAATCTATTTTAATACAGGACTGCAACGGAGTTTGTGCATAAACTTGGAGTGATTGAAGATCGCAAAGTGATAAAAGACCTTCAGGTATTACATGATTATTTTAAGCACAATAGAGCTACTTCAGATTCAAGAGAGCTACTCCATTTTTAAGTATCTTTCAAGTTTTTTTATATTTTTGTGTATTTGGTTTGACCTAGAGTTAAACTTACATTAGGTACAATGCAGTAAATGTTTCTAGATGAGTCCTATGGAGTAATAATATTAATGTTTATTCAGGCTATACCTGTATACCTATACATTTACATATACCAATATATAATAATTCTAGCCAAATGCCCGGCGTTACACGAATAATAAAATACTTACTCAATGAATTTGAGTAACTTACTTGGTAAGCTAGCAGTCTAAATCCTTACCAAAACAATCGCCATATTTGAAGTCAGGTTAATAATCGTTACGTTACGCGTAATGATCAACTGTGCTAGTTAATAACCTTAAGCCCTTCAAGTATGAGTATTTTAACTGATGTAATGAATGCCATCACAATCATTCATCACTATGGTCAGTTGGGCATCGTACTGTGGTGTATTAGATCACTGGTCTGCAGGCCTAGAGATTTCAAGTTCCAATCCAATGTGAGACGATTTTTAATTTCCAGATTTTAATCACAACTGGACATCAGAAAACAAAAAACCAACAAAAATATATATATATATATATGTTGGTATATATATATATATATATATATATATATATATATATATGTTGGTATATCTATATATATATATATATAAATATATATATATTTGTATATATATATATTTCTCAAAGTATGTCGTATGTGGATCTGTACGCATTCCAACTATAGATATAGCTTTAGCGCACGCTGATTATTTTACAGATGCGGCTATGCGTCACGACGCCCCTGTTAAGAAATATTTTTCGTAAGGTTCAATTACTATATTTTTTCGGCGCGGACAAGTATACTGTATTCGTGAGAAGAGCCTCGACATTCTCTCACTTTTCGGTCAGACAAAGTATGATATCTCATTTTTACATTTGTACCAGTATCGAGAGATAATAGTATCGTCGTATTCGTAGTTTTGATGGATATCTTCTGGTAGAATAGTAACCTTTTTCAAACACACACACTTCTATGCAAGAATTTCAATTACAAAAAACTAACATTTTTTGTGTGAGTTTTATGTAAGTACCTCCCAAGTTAGAAAAAGATAATTACTTATGTTGATGGCATTATAACCGATTCAGATTTGGATTTTTGTGGTTACACGAATAAGTAAAAAAGCAGCACTCACTCTGATGGTGGTGAAAGTATTAGTTTTGTAAGAGTAAGGAATATTGTAGAGGATCGTTTTAGCTTCGCAGTGTTTGTAGCTTCACATCGCTTTATCAATACACAAAGGATAGATAAATTGAATTTATTGCATGGCAGTGTTTTTTAACATATTGGAGAAATAAAATATGTAACAAAACTGTTTTAGATTGAGTTTGAAATTGAAAAAATATTGTTTACATACGATGAAGCAATATCAGTATTTTTCGGTAAAACGGCTGGCCGTAGGCCAATAGCTAAAATTGTACATGGATGTTACACAAGAATTGTTATTATTAATTCAACATAGTCAACATATTCAGGATTTTTATTTTGTTTTCCCCTGTTTGTAATAATTGTATCATTACCGAATCATCCTTTATTGTAGTCATAGTAAAACCTACTTAATTTAGCTATTACTTGCCAATTATTTCACATTTATATCTAAACCTATTTATAGTTGTTTTATTTTTTGTAATTTATTTGACCAGCTCAAAACATTTTTCTCATGATATGAAGTTTGAAAGTTACATTTTGACAATGTTTGAGAACCTTAACAGTTGTTTTTATTTTCTATTAAATTATTTCAACTACACAAAACACTTTTCTCATGATATGTAGTTTGAAAATTAGAATGGCACATGTTGTTATATGTTAAATACAAATAAATTTTCTGACAAAAGACTTTCTTATTACCCAGGCAACGCCAGGTAGCACAGCTAGTATATAGATATATACCAACTAAATGAATGCCCTGCGTTGCATGGGTAATAAAAACAGCTTATAAACATTACACTACCTACATTACTGTTCCACTATATTACCTGCAACTTTTTCAAAGCTGTTTTTATTACACATTTGAGTTCAACTGTTAATTGTTACATGGACGCAACGTCGTTATGCGTATTTTAATCGATGTAATGAATAGCCTCACCATTATTGATCACAGTGCTCAGTTGAATGCGTAGTCTAATGGGCAAGGTTGATGCCTCCGGAGCTGGGCTGCCGAGATCAAATCCTCTGCCAAGTGAATTTTTTCATAGATTAGATAGAATTGATAGATTTATAATAGCTGTACTACCCGGCGTTGCCTGAGTAATAAAAAAGTATTTAAAAAGAAATAAATTAAGAGAAGAAATAGAAACGAATAAAGGTTTTCAAACTTTGTCAAACTGTAACTTTCAAACTACATATCACGAGAAAAATGTTTTGTGCGGGTAAGATAAATTAAGAAACAAAATAAAACAACTATAAAACTGTTTAAACGTAAATGTGGGAAATAGCGGAATTAGGTCTGTTTTGCTGTAGTTGCAATTAAAAATGATTTGTTAATTATACAATTAATATGAACTGAGAAAGTAAAATAAAAATTCTGAATATGTTGAATTAATAATAACAATTCTTGCATAGAAGTGTGTGTGTATAAAAAAGGTTACTGTTCCGTCAGAAGCTATCCATCATAACTTTGACTACGACGATACTGGTACCTATCAATACTAGTACAAATGCAAAAATGAGATATGGCACTGTCTTTGTTGGACCGAACGGAGAGGGAATGTCGAATCTCTTTCTACGGAGATAATACAATTGTCCGCTTGAAAAGAATTGGCCTTGATCGAGGATATAGCTATTGAACCTTACAAAAAACCGAAAATAGAAGTTCAAGAAAACATGAAAAAGCATCGTGTTTCATAGAATTCATAGAGTTACGAATAATACATCATTTAGTATGTGCATATGCTATAGTCTATACTGTATGTGATAGTGCCTTTGATCAATGCGCCTTGTTTAGCTCAGTGGTAGAGGGCGTGGATTTATAACTTGTGGTTCATGAGTTCAAATCCATCATACTGCGAGATTTTAAATTCCAAGATTTTAATAGCTATACCCGAACACACAGCGCACACAGCGCACACAGCGCACACAGCGCACACAGCGCACACAGCGCACACAGCGCACACAGCGCACACAGCGCACACAGCGCACACAGCGCACACAGCGCACACAGCGCACACAGCGCACACAGCGCACACAGCGCACACAGCGCACACACCGCACACACCGCACACACCGCACACACCGCACACACCGCACACACCGCACACACCGCACACACCGCACACACCGCACACACCGCACACACCGCACACACCGCACACACCGCACACTTTGAGAAATATATACATGTGTATATATGGTATATATTGCTAGAATTAAATCTTTTAGAAAACAGCTAAATCAGGTGTAACAACGGTTCCTTTTAACGTTGATGACGTTATTTGAGGTAAAGTAGAGCTACTCTCATGTGTTAATAGAGTTATCATAATTTTGGAATTAATTATATTAGAGCTACTCACATAAATTATGTTAATAGAGTTATTTTAATTATGAAGCTACTATAGTAGAGCTACTCACTTATGTTGATAGAGTTATCTTAGATATGATAAACTAAATTCAATTTTTTTCTCTTATATAGGTCATTGACCTTAATTTGATTAAAGCAAAGCGAACAGAGCCTGGCAAGACCTGCTCATTGCCTTTCATGTATTCAAAAGGATGATTGTTAGACTTTTGTGTATGTTTGAAGGAGATAGTAGGTAAGGTGCTGGACGCCTTCTGTCAGATAATATCCGCTCAGCTGGAGGCAAGTTCTTGGACTATAAGGAAAAACTACACTGTCAAGGTACTAGTTACTCGTAGTTATCTCTTGGCAACGAGCCAAGTTGGACCCCCAACTCTTGGAACCCTGGCCGTTCTCGTCAATGCATGTCAGTAACCCTGGGCAATTTGTCCAGCGATCCGAAGTCTTTAAACTTTTCTTAAATAGTATATCTAAACAAGCTCATAATACAATGATATTTGGTAAAACACTAGTAAAATAGTTGGGCAACCCACAGCAAATCTCATCAAACAGATAAAAACAGTATTTCACCATTATTCGGGCTGAAACTATAAAAGTTCATCCGATTTTTAAAAAAACTTGTAAAAACATTCACAGTAGTATCGTATTCATCGAGGGCATGTTAATTATAATTTCAGGGCTCAAAATATACTGGAAAATTATAGTTAGTATAATAAAACTCTTCATTTGCATCACAATCATTTATTACCTACCTACGAACGAGTCGTATCGATTTTTTCGCGATGACGTTCTAATAAAAATTTTTATTATAGCGAAGGAAGTAGATCAAGATATTTTAAAACTGTTACAAATAGAAGTGAAATTTCTGGTCTAACATATTGTGCAAGAATTAATTTGATTGGTTCACGCTGTTACTTAGAAACAGCTTTTGTAAACAGAGCCATGTGAATGCCGGTATTTCGGCCGTTAGGGATTCTGACATACCCTACGCAAGGTCAGAAAACCAGCCGTTAGGGTTCAAAGGGTTGAGTAGATGATGATATTGAACTATAGAAGCTTTTAGATAGAAAAGTATTTCATCCAGTATTATGGCTATTGATAGACCAACATAACTCCATCATTGTGAAAATAAGGCAGTCATTGCCTTATTTTTTAAAATAATTTTTGTTTTTGAAGTAAAAAATTAGGTAAGCAAGTAGACTATATCAGTGAACATTTCCTGTGATTATTTGGGGGTTGTCTGAAAAATGTGTAATGGAGTTTTGTTCTTTCTGAAAATATGCACTTGCTCACTCTCCTTCCTGATTCACTCTGTCCATGTCTGACACCTATAGACACACGCAATGGCTTTGTAAAATAACTACCGTACTTTTCGAATTATAAACTGCACTCCTATATATGCCGCATCTGCTTTATTTTCCAAAAAATGATAATAAAACAATACATAGGCCGCACCTTTGTATAGGCTGCAGAACTCAGGACGGTGCTTTTTAACACGACAGCAACTTTGCTGTTTAAAACGGAACAGTGCCTGACGGCACCGTTTCGTATTAACCAACGCTTTTTAACCTAGTGCCTAACGGAACAGTACCGTTAAGCATTGTTTCATATTTTCTTTCACCGCTAGAGGTGCACTAACCGGAGATTCCGGTTAATGCGCCCTAGCGGTGAAAGAAAAAGCCACAGAATAGCCGCACCCTTATATAAGCCGCATGGCTCAAATCAGAAAAATGAAGCGGCTAATAGTCCGTAAAGTGCGGTATTGTTAATTACTTGACACAGTGTGATGGTACAGCGCTGTGTAGTACAGGTTAGTACTGAGCCAGCTGTTGCATTATGTTTGTTTACTCGTATATTAACTCTTTAGCTGCTACGAGCTGCGTTGTATAGCTCGCCGAAGCAAGTAAGCGTCGTACAAAATGTAAGTGTCGTACAAAATGTTCCTGATTAGTGAGTAGTTTATTAATTAGCCTCTTATCTTTTCATCAACAAAAAAAAAAATTATCTGCATGCGTGTGCCATTAAAAAATATGTTATCAACCCACCTTGAGCATAGTTTTGCTTTGCAAAAACTTAATTTTTTAACGTAATTTCTTTTTAGCATTGACCCAGTCATGTCAGATGCATTACAGCTTTGAAGGTTTCGCTAATTTTACTGATCTCTCTATCTATGATTCTACTGATCACCAATCTATGGACTATGTGATTTTTATTGAACAATAATGCCACTAAGGGTGATTATTTTATTTTTAGCTGTAATAATAATACCGTAAGCTCTAATAATATTGGTAAATCATTCGACTCGGACATGCTCACAGTCGTAGCAAACATGGCCGAAAAAGTGTCTGAGCTCATTCGGCAACACATTTGTGGTATTTTTATGGCATCAGCTGATGTAAAATTTATGCTGATCAATTGGTATCAAAATATTTTTATGGACTGTCTGGTTCAAAAGTTATGGCAATGTAGACGTGCCCCTGACAAATATTAGGTTTTGAAAGAAATTGATTTGATAGCAAAAGATTACACAGCTAAGCTAAATTCTCAGCGTTCTATGCTACATTATTGCAATTTCTCTCAAATGTTAACTGCAATTTACGTGTAGAGAAGATGCATTGATTGTATGTCTACAGGTAACTTGTGCAGATTAGTTGCTATGTACATCTCTGTAGGTGAGATCACCGGCAGCTGACTCTGGTGACCTCTATGGTGTCTCCGACGCTATGTCCAACTCAACAGTGGGTATAACTGTAGAGGATAATGTATCGACAGAGGAACACGAATCTGAATGTACATCACATGCCCTGGCACTGCTTGCAGAGGTATGGTAGTCACCTAGCTCGTGTGAGGAGCGTTATTGGTGGTTAGCATATATCAGTAGAAGGCGCCAACTGGCTTGTGAAGTTTAGAAAAGTTCTCCAAGCTTTACTTTACTTTCTTTGATATTAAAACCTTACAATGTGTTCAGTCAAGCAGAAGCAATAAGATGACTTTACTGAGTTCTTGTAAGAGGTTATGTCTGCTTGAAGCTGACGTATGCCTACTGCCTCTTCATGATTTACTTTCAATATTGGTCACTCGCTGACATATGGCAACAAATTAATGTGCATCTTTATTGCTTTTACTGCTTGAGCAATTAGTTTTTAGACAAAATAGTGTTTTTTATATGTTTGCTTATTTGCTTTGGCCTTCGTTTGAAGTTACACCAATTACAATGCAGTAAATCTTTCTAGAAGTTTCTATAGAATAATGATATTAGTGTATATTTGGTAGAATTGTCTTCTGTAAAACATCTAACTTAGGTGTAACAAAGTATCTTTTTAGCATTAATAATGCTACTCGAGGTATAGTAGAGCTACTCACATGTGTTAATAGAGTTATCATAATTGTGAAGCTAATTATAGTAGAGCTACTCACATGTGTTAATAGAGTTATCATAATTATGAAGCTAGTTATAGTAGAGCTACTCACATGTGTTAATAGAGTTATCATAATTATGAAGCTAATTATAGTAGAGCTACTCACATGTGTTAATAGAATTATCATAATTATGAAGCTAATTATAGTAGAGCTACTCACATGTGTTAATAGAGTTATCATAATTATGAAGCTAATTATAGTAGAGCTACTCACATGTGTTAATAGAGTTATCATAATTATGAAGCTAATTATAGTAGAGCTACTCACATGTGTTAATAGAGTTATCATAATTATGAAGCTAATTATAATAGAGCTAACACTTTCATTTAGATTACACTCGATTCAGACCTTATCTTTCTTGTCCAACCATAGATGTAACTTACTGAGTTGTGTACTTACCGCAAAGATCTTTATTAAAGTTTCATGTTATAAAATTCTGTTTGTTTTTAGCATTGTGATTTTCTAAATTTTCTATTAAATTTACAGCATAGCATAAAAGCCTCATTTAAATCCACTCTACTTAAAATCACTTTCTCTGTTACCCTGACAGGTGACAGCAGGTCTCTTGGACGTTGTGTACCCAAGTGAGGATAAAGACAAGGTCATTACGCTTCTCTCCAATGTCCTCAGCCGAATCTTTCCCTACCTCAGGAACCACAGGTACACTTCATAGCTATTCAAGCAATGGAATGTTTAGTATTTTGAAACGGCCAAACATGTCTGTAGCTTGAGATTTCCTTTTCACTTGACTTTTGCCTTTTGCATTGGCACAGTGCTATACAAGGGAGCTTGATCACAATTGTGTCATATTACAACAAGTAGGTTACAATGTCATAAAACAATAAAATAAAACAAGATGTATATTTTTCAATGTACTGTATATATGGTTTGAATTAGTTAATAGAAATATTTGGTCACCATTCTTTCAAGTGGCACATTTAGTGGCGCATTTAGTTTTTACCTTCATATATCTTAGGCTTAGTTTTTGGAACAGAAAAGTCTTTTTGAAAATGAAACTCAGTTAGTGACGATATCTTTACTTCATGCCAATTGATATAAGAAATGGCTGCGATGCAGTCATCGACTTGATGGGACAAACATACAGAAGTAGTTGTTCAACCATACCACTAGCTGTCTCAACTAATGGTTGAACATTTATCAGAAATTTTTTGACTTTGACAAAATCAAATCTTTCCTCCTCTCAGCCTCCTTTTACTGCCTTTAGATATATGAAGAATTACACTAGCCAAGTTGCTCAATAGTAAATTGAGATAGAGAATACCTGATGTGATTCTTTATAGGAAGGGATTGGCTTTTATTCAGAAACTATCTTTCTATAATTATATACTAGCGACATGCTCATGAAGTTAATAGAAGCTGTGTAATCTATAAATCTCAGCCTGTCGTTGTTCGGTGTGTCCAGCTATAGCTATTAAAATTCTGGAATGAAAGATACGCCTCATGCTGGATTTGATCTCAGAATCTCCCAGTTCACCAGTTGATAACCTAACAAATTAGGCTACATGAGATGTAATGGATTCATTAGGCAATATGAGTTGTTATCTCGATTAAAATACGCATAGCGCTCAGCGTCACGCAACGTCACTAAAGCTTGCTCTCACGACTCTTATTAGGAAGTTTAGCAATACAGATAGCAGCTTACACAAATTAGCCATTAATAATGTGCCAGGATAATGGCAAGTGGCAGGCAACTACATTACCTGCCACTGTTTATAAGCTGTTTGTAATACCCGTGCTACGCCGGACATTCGGTTAGTATGATACTTATATGCCATGTTAGCACTTGTAAAACCTTTCTGGACAGACAGTGGTTATTTCTTTACTGTAACTTTCTGTGCGACACAGTGATTCCTTGTTACTGCGCAGTTCAGCTTTCGCCGCTTCAGTACTTCGGGAAGTAAAAACATTCATTAAAAATTAAAATTTCGAAGAAAATAAATAATAATGCTAAAATACATAAATCTCTCTCATACTCTGGCCCAATGAGATCCCTCCCCGAGCATCATTGCGATAGCAGTAGTCAGGGTTGAGTTTTCCTGTTATGTTTCGTAAAGCGTAAAAGTGCAAAGTACTTGTGACATGCTTCATCATGTCTCTCAACAACTTCAACCCTCAAAATTGTCTAATAAACTTAAGAACAGGAAAATTCTTACGATTGATAAAAAAGAAACTTTATTACATATGAGTTTATTAGTTTCCATTTGACAAATTTTTACTTTTCATAACTGGACCCCGCTAATTATTAACTGCAAAAAATAAGAGCTTTCTGTCGTCTTTTTTAATAAAATACCCTAATGGTTGTTATTCACCATGTCCCATCTCTTTTTAGAGCCCTTTACATCATGATTACCAAATATTTGGTAAATAAAAAGTCTCTATTCAGGTTCCATTCACTCGTGGTTATTGTTATGCTGTTGTTATGGTTAGTCAAAGTTTACAACGTTTATAGTTGTTCATTTAACTACATCAATTATTAAATTCTCTATGTTTATGACCTAACAATCCTGAATGTATAACATTTTTAGAAGTCTTTAAATAGAGATACGCGGGCCATTGTATTGGGAGCAGGGCATAAATGTACTATTTAGAAATGACTGACTGATAGAGGCAAGTTAATTATACTCAAGTATCTGTTTAGAGTTACCTGCAGTATTTAGTTTGATTTGATTTTAACTTTATTTAGTTAATTTAGTTTTTTTCACGAAGATTGTTCAGTGTTGAATTCCATTATAATTATGCTTAGAAAAACTTAGAATAATTGTTGTGTAGTAATAATAATAATTACGGTTGTATTTAGTAAGACATTTATGATAACTACAGTAGTTATATGCTATTTGATTTGATCGTAGTTTTAGTTCACTGATCAATGCCAACAAAAAGAAATCGGATCGTGTGGAAAAAATTTAAAGAGTTATAGGTTTTTACCATGAGACCATTTAAAAACCAATACAACATAATCTTTCTTACAAGAATGTTTACTCCAACATATGAAGCAAATATTGCCACTGTTCAACTTCATATGAGGTTTGACTGCATAGCAAAATATGCTGAAGACCTCGATAAGCAAATAACCTTGATAAGCAGATGGACTTGATAAGCAGATAACCTTGATAAGCAGGTGACCTTGATAAGCAGATGACCCTGATGAACAAATGACCTTGATAAGCAGATGGACTTGATAAGCATATGACCTTGATAAGCAGATGACCCTGATGAGCAAATGACCTTGATAAACAGATGGACTTGGTAAGCAAATGACCTTGATAAGCAAATGACCTTGATAAGCAGATGGACTCGATAAGCAAATGACCTTGATAAGCAGTTGAGTTCATAAGCAGTTGACCTTGATAACTGATAAGTAGATGACTTTCTAGTCTGCCATTTAGGTATGGGCCTGTTTATATAATTTTCATCTATATTTTGTTCTGATTTTCTCATTCCATTTTGTAGCCTTCTTAATATGACCTGCTTCCAGTCGAGCTCCAAGCTGCTGGCTAGCATAAGTTCTTATCAACACACTCGACGCACGTGGAGACGAGACGTGTATGATATTCTCCTTTCAGCTGAATTTTTCAAGATGGATGTGCAGTCTCTGCAATTCTGGAAGACCCTTGCCGACAATCTCATTACCCATGAGAAGTCTATGTTTAAGGACCTGCTGGGTGAGCGTTAACCAGAGCATAGCCTAAGCTCTTTGAGTTTGAACTGCCCAATTCTAAATGCATTGCTTCCTCTATTTTAAATCACATCAACAGCTGTAGATTTGCTATAGACTATCATTTTTATTAGTATGAAATCTCTTTCTCATTCTAAACATCAGCTAATTGCAGTTTGTTTGCTATCTTGTGTTGGTATTGGAGTACTTTGCAATAATATTACTAACTTTTTCAAAATCAAAGCATACATGTTTACACATCTGAGTAGCAAAGGGAGCTCACACGTGTACCTCTAACAGTTCATAAGTTGGCAGCGTTATTACTATTAGAAATGGAGGCTTGCTGACACCTCCACTTCTGTAACTCAACTAAAGAATAACTTCTGTTTTCTATTATGGTATGTTTTCTCTCTTTCGAGAAATGTTATTTCTTGGATGTTTGTCTTTACCCTTCTGCCACAGTTGAGGATATTTCTCTTTTTTGGCAGTTGTCATTCCTGAGGGTTTGTTGCACTTCCAATACACACATGAACCTTCACAATAGTTCAAATATGCCATTTACTGGCATATTCCACAATTGAAAGTGTTATATGACAAAAAAGTATTTTATTGACAAAAAAGCCATACTTTCTGTCGATAAAATACCTTGTAGCCTTAGCCTGAGTTTTAACAAATTTTGTTGTGTCCAGCGAGGTTTGCGATGACGCCAAGTACGATTCCGCTGTTTTCAACAAAGGATTTTGAGCAAGCCCAGAGTGTGCAGAATCTGAAGCGACTCGCATTTATTATATACTCAGGTGATGTAGACCACTACAAACATCACATGCCAGATATACAAGGTAAAGCAACTCTTACTCTATTAGTCTGTTCTGATAGCTTTAGTTCGTACTGTGCAATATGGCTGACTTCTGTTTAAAAATCTTCATTCACTTTGTGAAAGGAATGTAAAGCAACTTGTGTCTTGGATCAAGTAACTAGATCCGACACCGAGCTTTTTATCAGTTTTAGAACACTCAATATATAGAACTGTATTTCTTCAAGAAGTCTGAAGAATGTATATACTCGGGTATTTTTTGAGTTTTGAGTTATCAATTTTTCACGCTGAAAATAGGTTCTCAGACTACAATTCAGACTATCTGTATGCCGGCGAAATTTTTACAGGCTTTATCAGTGACCCCAACTTACCTGATAGGTTTACTATACATTCTCACCCTAGCATTATCAGTAAACTTTTTAGCAGAACTTTATTCACTACTTTTATAATCTACAAATACCTTAAATATATGACGACAAGGATAGTGTATTTTCCCTCTAATTAACTCATGTGTTTACATTACTGAGGTAATGCCATTCCCATGACAACTCTTTTCTGATAAGCACCCTACGGTACCATAGCTTCAGCTCTGCTCCTTATTCTGCTTTCTTCTGTTTTTTTTATATTTATTTTTATGTATTATATTACATACATTTATCTCATGGAGTAATTTTCAGGTACATATTGCCAGGAAGTTGATTTCTATTTGCATATTCACAATTTGACTTTGAACTGTAAATGTGACAGATGAGGATTACCATAGATCACTTGGTGCAAGCTACATGTAGGTTAGTTGCGCGTTATCAAATAGATGTGGATGCTGCCTGCATCTAGTTAGATAGTCTGTTGCCCGGCTCTTTATTTTGTATTTAGTATACAAAATAGAAAAGAAATTTGATGTCCCAGAACCATAAGTTGCATTGTGCATCGAGTATATAAAAATGTTTTTTACAAAAATCGGTGGTCGCGCTATACATGCTGTAATCTTATACACGAGTATATACGGTAGATAAATGTTAGGTCATGACAAGACAGCGCATTACGGAACAATACTATTAGCGTGTAGAACAATACCATTCGTCCATTCAAAAGGTAAAGGTAATTTTTAAGTAATCTCTTAGTACAAACGTAAGCAAATAGTTCAATTGCCATTCAGATTATTGTGTTGTCAGACCTTGCAAGAGGAATCCCCTTGCTGTACTATCATAGGAGTATAAGAGTTGTGGGTGGATCATATAAGTTACTACCATTGAGAATTCATCTGCTTTACTTTGTAGAGAGACTGGCAGAGAACCTGAGGCTATCTCATGCCCCTGCAGCTCTTTCCCAAGGATTCCTCTGCTTCAGGGTGCTGCTGATGAAGATGTCACCTGATGCTCTCACTTCTATCTGGCCTACCGTCATAACAGAGCTGGTAGGCGTCCATCTTGTATATATTCTAAACCTGGTCATACTACCTATTTCTTTTAGTTTTCATCATGCATCCTAAACCATACAAAGTTCATCTTACAACCTGCATCATACCATCTCTCTCATACAGCCTTCACCATACAACCTCTGTCGTACGGCCTCTATCGCTCGACCTCCATCGTATGACCTTCATCATACAACCTCCATTATATGACCGTTATCATACGATATTTATCATACAACTTCAATCATGTAACCTAAACCATTTGACCTCCATCGTATGACCTCCTTGCGTAATTACTAGGCCCGTATTCCCTGGGGCGGCTGGCCGGCTGAGCCGCCCCAACTTTTTAGAAATTGTTGGCGGCTAAGTACAGTCAAACTCGGATAACTCGCCCTCGGTTAAAGTGTAAAATTTTATCACGGACACAAGGTTAACTCGAACGGATTTGTTTGGTCCGTTCTCACGCAATGATAAATTGCTTTAGATGACACGACCTCAACATCATTAATTCGAACAGTTATTTGCCCAACGGCTACGGAAACGGTTTTTATCACTTTATTCCAAGCCATAGAGATAAACGTCAACTTTTAATAGCTTTTAGGTGTCATTATTATCATCATCGGCAAAATATTCTTGTTAACGATTTTTTATAAAGGTTTGCAAAAGGTAAAAATTTCACAAACATCCGCTTGGCAATGGCCCAACGAAAGCGTAGAAACCTTCGGATAAACTTAGAATAAAATCGGCAAAATTGATCTTTGATAAAACGCTCAAAAGAAAAAGATGTCTTTTTCTGAGCGTTTCAACTGTAGTCAAGTTTAGCCTATTTTAATCTGAAAACGTCCTGGCAGTTACATCACCTAAAACAAACAAATCTCAAATAATAGAAAAAATGTTTATACTTTCCTATAAAAGTTTTTTAAACTCTGCATGAGATGCCGGTTGAGGCCCTACATGAAAGAAACCTGTTGGGGGGCTTACACTGCCCCCCTCCAAACCCCCAGATGCTCATAACTAGTCGCCTAACATTAGCCGCCCCAACTTGCAACCAGGGAATACAGGCCTGGTAATTAATGAATTTTATTGGATCTACAAACTTAGACAATTCGGCCATATTTATTGCTACTTCTAGAATATCGGGCTCATTTTGATATTAGTTAATATTTTACTGAGGGGAAGGAGAGTGCTAGGAGATACATTAAACTGTGAAACTCTACCTATAGAAATTATTATAAGCAAAACTTTGTCTAGCAGGCAAGTCTAGACTTATGTTCTTTTGAACAGGGCTATGTGATGACACAGATAGAGCAAGATTTGTCTCTCTCCGATGAGGAAGAGTGAGTAGAAATTATCTATTTTTTGATTTTGTTTCTGTTATTATTTACAACCTGTGTCCTAGTTCACCCCTTTTACTATTCTGTACTTGTGGTATGTCTCTATCTGCTGCAGAAGACAAATGGCAAGGGTGAGTGAGGTTGACTCCTTTTCAAGCTTGAACGAGGTGAATGTTCACCACTCTTCATCTTGGCTCAGCCTTTATCTGTCTGCTTGTAAACTTCTGGACCTCCTACTCTTCCTCCCGCCTCACACCATTCCTGACTTCCAAAAGTAAGTAGTCGGCTTTGGCTCTGTCTTGCTTGCACGAATTTATTTCATGCGATAATTTTTTGAAGCATTTTCAAATCTCTTTCATTGTAATATACCTACACTGACAGGTAGTTATTTCATCTTTTGCAGTTATATTTGGATGTTTACGGGCAGTGACGATATCACTGCGAGCAAGAGTGTCGGGAGGAAGAATTTTGGAGAGCGCAAGTCGACGGGTTTCTCTTCCCACATTCCACGAATTTCTAAAATGATGGAGTGGAAGGTAAGAAATGTTATGAAGCATCTTTTTTGGTCAATTGACGCAGGTATTAGTTTCAAACTTTAATGGACAGACAGACACAGTCTTATTACAGTAAATATTGTGCTAATTCTATGAAGACCAGAGAGACAGTCTCTACTGGTCCATATATTTTCCTTCTCTATGTAGCTTGAGCTATAAGCGGCCAGGTCACAAGGTCACGAGGAGCTGCCTTGTGATAATCCAACATGCGTAAATATCACATCGACTAGTTACTACTGCTACCTCCAGCTTCTCTTAAGCCAAAAGTACAAAATCTTTATTTAAACTATTTTTCATATTTGATTGCTAATTTGTCTCCAAATCAGAATTTTATCAAGCCGGGAAGAATAGAGAACAATCCCATCCATTCATTGGGCTGTTGGCTAAAGCAGCATACTTCAGTGAATCAGCGCTGATTACACATTCTGTTTCATGACAGGAAATATTGTAAACTTGTTAGCCATTTTCAGTACACTTTGGCCCGCACTTAACGTTTTTAGACTTCTGCCAAATAGCATAGCTTTAGTTGATTATTAGTATTATTATATGATCTACATGTACATATAGCCATCCTGATTCGACATATACACAATTGCTACATGCTGCAAGATTTCAGCCATTCTTATCTATCATTTGACTTGGCAAGAAACTCAATTTAGAGGAAGTTGTACTCCGCTATGTTCTGTCAGATGAAAGCGGACGCTGTGTGTACTCACCATACCATATGTTAGTTAGGAGCTCCTGACTATAAAAACCTTCTTCACTTGAATAGCAGTTTCAATGCAGTCTCATTTCATTGTTCCATTGGCAGGGAAATATTCCAATGCAGCTCTTTCTTGATACGTTAGCCGTTTTCGCAGTCAGTCGCATTCTATTTCTGTGATTGGCCTATAATCACAAACCAAAACAAGTGCATGTGACAATGTTTAACCACGACAATCTTACTGTAATGTAATCTCCATTAATGTAATACTGGCAGTTGGACTGTGTTAGTCTACCTATTGACCGTTAATTACATGTAATTGTGTATCGCTATACAGTGGAACCTCGGTTCTCGAACGCTTGGGTTCTCGACCGATCCTCAGTCGACCGATTCGACTTTCAACCAAAAAATTGAGATTTGTTCGTCTCGGATCTCGAACATAAATTCGGTTCTCAACCAAACCGGAGCATGCGGTTTAGAATAAAATGTTCGGAACAGCTCCGGAAACAACATAGAAACATTCGTTAACGAAGGGAGAAGCAAATTATGCTTCATAAATTCTTTACAAAAAGGAAGGAACCATCTGGCACGACGTCCCTCTACCGAAGAGATTTGCTAGGGAGACAACTCCTCTAGTCGAGTTACCCTAAATTGTTTTGGAGGAGGATTCTCCTTCAAAAATGTGAAGTAAACGTACCATTGCTGTTTATATTTTCTTTTTCACACGATTTTTGATATAATTGATCTGTTGTATTTTTTGCTGTTTCATTATCAATTTATGCAATTTTTGGTATTGTATCTTAACATAAAATGTTTTTGATGTTTTAAGAGCAAAACATCCGAAATGTTTAATTTTTGTTTTCTGTTTTCATCTTCATAAATAGAGAATCTTTTATTAGAAATAAACACGATCTATATCTACCCGTTTTTATTTATAGTATGTAGTATACAGCACAGTTTATGGTTTAAAATGTTAAAAAATACTTTACCAAAGTTGTTATCTCGGCTTGGAACGGATTAAAATTTACATACATTAATTCTAATGGGAATAATTGTTTCGGATCTCGAACAACTCGGTTTTCGAACAACCTTCTGGAATGGATTATGTTCGAGAACTGAGGTTCCACTGTATATGATTAACTTGCATAAAATTTCCTCATATTGTAGTTGTGTTGCCCAGCAGTTGCACTCGTTCCCCTATCAAGTCGTTTTACATTGGCCAGCCAGTTTTACCCTTCTGGTTAGACAACTCCAAGTTAAGATGTGGATTTTAACCTAAATTAGAGCACATCCAATGAGAGAGTCTCTAGAAAAAACTCTTACACAAACACATTTTATTGTAGTTTGGAGCCTACAACTCTTCCAGCACCAGACGAAACTCGTTGTTACTGCAGGAACAGACAATTGCTAATTTAGCAGATTTACAGCCATTCTTTGCCAGAATCATGGAACATGCTTCGAGTGAAAATTTTATATACCATCTTTCTATGTTAGAACAAGTGGAGTCTGTTATCGACAACGATTTCATAGAACCTGTTACATAATGGCAATGGCTGTCACGTGGTGCCAAGGATTTTAGAGAACCTGTTACTTGATGGCATTATTGTCATGGCACCTGTCACATGGTGCTAAGGATTTAATGGAACCTGTTACTTAAGGGCATTGGTGTCATGGCACCTGTCAAATGGTGCTAAGGATTTTATGGAACCTTTCTGAAGATGTTTACAACTTTATAAAACAGGTTATCCAATATCAACCTGTTGTTGCTTGAGGAATTGTAATCATAGTACCAGCCATGTTAAAATAGCATGAACCAAATTATATCCATTGGTCAAAACTATGGGCAGCCATAACTGCCGAGTGTTCAGGTGCTAGTCGATTCCAACTCTGTCATATTGGAAATCTGTAACCATGTAGAAGATGCATTCAAAAGATCTGCTAAATCAACTGTTTTTTTTTCAATGACTATAATATCATGAATTTTAGACCTTTATAGATTCTCTGGGTGGGTGTATTTTGTTTATGTCAGCATTAACAATGTATTCGTATGGTGAATTTGTCACTAAAGTGACGAGAGTATCAGATACTTGTTAAAGTACGACACATGGCAGTCAGTACTTAATATGGCCGACATTGCAGCTTGTTTGATTTAGCTTTTCAGAATTTTTACTGAATGTCTGGAGTTTCAGAAGACAGCATTTGATTATTTGCATGTAACTTATTGTTTTAGTTCTTGATTCTAGTCCAATTTATAACTTGTCTCGTGATGGTTCTAACATATTATTTTAATCTGATTTTTCTAAATTATTGGTCTAACACTTTCATAAAAAATATGGAATATTTTTGTCCATGTTAATCATTTATATTCAACTCATATTTTTTTCCAAGATAGCTTTAATATCTAATTAGAGTGTATTGATCTTACTTCAAGCACCTGCTCACTGTTGTCTGCAAGTTTTAATTAACCTTTTTCTTCCATTTGTTACACTTTTCTGTTGTCTTCACCAACTTGCTACACTCCTGGTGTTTTGTAGCTAGCTTGTCACTAAAATATATGTATATGTATAATCAGTTAAGCTTTCTGTACTATGGTTCAAGTAAATTACAGAAACCATCACAAGCCTAGCTAATACATATAGCACTCATCACCTACATATCATAAACATGTTCTGGGATATTTCAATACAGCCCTCTTGTGATAGGTCAGCTATTTCCATGGTCATGTTCAAAAGATCTCATTGGCCTATTACCACAAGCCAAAACAAAAGCGCCTTACAAAATTTAACCACTGCAATTTAAAGCTCTTATCAACACAATTATGGCAGTGTAATCAAAATTTTACTACGCTTATAGCACAGACCTATTAACTATAATTATATATTAAGTATAGTTAATAGGTCTATGGCACTCTCAAAATTGTATTACACAACATAATTTGTGTTATGTTAACGCAATATAATTTATATACTATTATCTTCTATTTACATACGCACCATGGTGACAAGCTGTCCAAGTTTACTATCATTCAATGAATTGTTATTTTTGCCTATCAATATGGCAAGTATAATAAAATATTTATGAACTATTTTATTAGTTATTATTACTCATTTAAAATAACAAGAAACTCAGTTTTGAAGAACTTACACACTGTGTTTTGCCAGATGAAGACAATATACCCGCGGTGTTCCTTGTGCTCGCCATACCGTTATTAACATGTTCTGGAATATTCTTTTGAAAGGCCAGCTCTTATCATAGTTGTGTTTTGTCAAGATCATACCAAAATATTAACTCTACAACTATTGGTAAACTATATAACCTAGCAATCATGATAAAAATGACTCACAAAGCAAGCAAATAAATCGACTCTTTAATATTCATCGAGGATAACTCTATTCAAAAAACAAGTATGAACTCATAGCTGCGCCTACATAGGAATTAAACAAAAAGCGATTTGTTAACAATTTCATCCCTGATTTCTAACGTTATTAGTATAAGTAGGATGTTTAAACTTAGTATCATTTTGTCCCTACGGAGCTTAGTCAATGAAAAGGTTCAACATATTAGTGCTAGTAGTCAATTGTCTATAGTGCTAGTAATGTCAATTGTCAATAGTGCTAGTAATCAATTATAGTAGTCAATTGTCAACAAGGACTAATTAAATGCTCAGAGGTTGGGCTTTAACTGATTGGAATTGTTCTAAAATGTTCTCTATAACTGTATTAGACCACAGGAAAGCTTTTGCATTACGTGTATTATACTGCTACAAATTCTTGGTTTAGCTGTTCATGTCTAGTACATATATATATATATGTATGTATATATATATATATGTACTAGACATGAACAGCTAAACCAAGAATTTGTAGCAGTATAATACACGTAATGCAAAAGCTTTCCTGTGGTCTAATACAGTTATAGAGAACATAGAACTATATATATATAGTTTTATTATTACTCACTTCTTCTGTTTCTGATAATTTTATTGTGTTGTTAGCACTTTGTGTTTGTGGATATTTAGCATAGTTTGCTGTGACTACTGCATACATGTAGTTTATTTGAATATATTTTGTACATGACTAATCATGTTACTTAATATTTTGCTGAAAAACCATACGTAAATAAATGTAGTTATATTCCAAAGACAGATCGGCCTTGTTCATTTTATCGCCGTGGTGACACTATCAGGAAAAAAGTTGAGTTGGCTATAATTAACTTCTGATACAAATCTGTTGTAGCCAGAATAACAAAGCGGTGTAAAACGCATAATTTTAAGTATGATAGTGTAACTAAATAGTTTATAGCAGCAGGTTCTATGTTATAATTTAGTATTTTATTTGTCATGGCTGCTGCTTTGTACCTAGTTGGCAGACCAGCACTAGTCTACTGAAAACTATGTATCACGGAATATAATAATAATTATACATTATCGTAAATAATTAGTTATATAAAATAATATATAATATAATAAGCATATATATAAGCATTATATATAATAATATATATAAGCATATATATTATTATATATAATTTTAGTTATTATGTAACTAAAATATGTCATATGTAAAATATCTATGACATATTTTAATAGTTGTTATTACTTCCATTCCAGTTATAAGCCATTCCAAAACTTAAAAGCAGCTCTGTTCACAGAGCCTCTGTGAATGTTAATCACCCCATGCCAAGCAAGTATTCTTTAAGTAATCAATCTCTACACCGCATAGCATCTGTTTGTACCCTTACGCATAAATCATCCATGGTTCAGCATGATGCCACCTGCAATGAACAAAATTTATCTTTGCTATCATGTACCAGAGGCCCCAATTACTCCAAACCTGTAAGTCAAACACTTATTATTGACCAAATAGTAAAAGATATACGTGAAGATTCAATCATGATATTAAATAAACATCATGCCACACAGTGAGGTAAGAGAGCTGCAAATAATGACGACTCGGAACTTCATGCTTCTAGATCAGTAACCAAAAACAATGTAATGAACAAACAACCTGGTTGCTTTTTTGGCCAAGCAAAGGTAAAACAACAAGACCACACACATTTTCTGCACAAGGTATGTCAGCAATCGAAGCCATCCAGCATCAGTTATTATCTGCTCTTGACTAAATAAACATTTTAGAACAAAAAGTAAAGGTGTTATCAAATGAAAACTTGAGCCTCACATCTGAATTGAAACAAATGAAATCTTACCACAGACAGGCCCAATTTTTTTGTTACACACCCATAACTGTAGTGTAAGTATCAGAAGCTATGGACAACAGTTTTTTTAAACCATAATTTGCAAATCTCGCCGGAGAACTGAGTAGCCAAGGCTCTACATTTGCACCTAGAAGGAAGCGTATTATTCCATTTCAACCAAATAAAAATATAGTCATTTCTGTGGAGAAAAATGGTGATATAGTAGTAAGTAATGATGACATCAAAAGCACTCTGAAAAGATTAGATGAAACATAACAATAGAGAAGGTTAGTAGAAATAGCACTCACTGCTACCAAAAGTTCTGTGTTCAATTTAGTGAGCAAGGAATGAGTAAGTTGCTTTAAACAAGTGGTCAACAGGTTTATTTGATAAGTCAAACTTTAGGAAGCCAACCTAGCAGTCAGAATCTAAAACCATAGAAGTAGAGTTAAAGGCGGGCCACTACTTATTGAAGATGATTGTATCAAAGAAAACTTTGAACAAGAAGAATATTAAGTAACTTCAGTCTCTAGAACCTCCAGAGTGAGAAAACCAACAAGAGCAATCAAGGTTACATTTAACTCACCCAAATGTCTGCAAAAAGCTATCAAGTATAAATTGAGAACAAATGGTTTGACCTTTACTGTTGAAGTATATAACCAGCCTTCCGTCACTAGATGCTACATTTGTCATCATTTTAAACATATAACATTTTCCTGTCCAATTGATAGGACTTATTACAACTGTGGAAACTATACCATAGCGATGTACACACTAATGTTTCTCAATGTGTAAATTGTCATAATTGTCATATCATCTTCCAGTGAATGTCAGGTTTTCAAAGAGTTACAAAATATTTTTGCTTCAAGGTTCAATGTTAACTCGGTCGAATCTCCATCTGGTCATGCCTGACTAAGTAAGGATTACAGAGAAAACAATTCTTACTCTAGCAATATTTCTACTTATACTTTGCCATCCTCGTTCACTCACGATGTCAGCTCGCACAATGGAGATAAATTAAACAAACTACAGCAACTATCAAAGAGTTATGATAGTATGATGCTTTTTGAATCATGGCTCAATGAAGAAAGGAACATCTTTATAATTTTGGTGGATTTCATCTACGTATATGTCACAGAGCTAATAAACAAATTGATGGTATTGTTGTAATTTACACATGAGATAATTACTCAGTTCTAAAGCTGGGTGAATACTCGAATAGATTCGTGTCAGCGATCTGGTTGCTTTTACCATTGCTTTTACTATTTTACCGATTATATACTCAGTTTTATACCACCCCCGAGGTCTTAAAAACTCTGAAAAAGATCAAACTGTTGACCATATCATTTTAAGCGTTTTAAAGTATCTCAGGAAATACCCTACAACTAAATTATTTATAGTTAGTGATTGTAATAATCTCGCCGTAAGCACAACCACAAACATTCTATCGGTAGAGCAGATAGTCAGTTTTCTAACAAGAGAAAATAAAATGCTTGATCTTATTTTAGATCAAGCATTTTAGATCAACATAGAAGAATACCTCCTATTCTTGCTAATGACCATTTGGCAATAGATGTACCATATGCCAATCGGTCTGCTCTCCAAGATATACTACGATCAAGAAACGTTCAGTCATGCCAGCATTTAAAATCGCTGTCACAAATTAATTGACATCTGTCGACTGGAATAAGTGATATACATCTGACTTAGTAGATGCAAAGGTTAACCCTTACATAGGCAGGTTACTAGTATCTTGGATGACATTGTCCAGAACTGTGTATCCGGGGGGGGGGGGGGGGGGGGGGGGGGGTGGGAGGGGGTGCCACAAAACTGATCATTAATCACCTCACCACTTTTTCGCAAACTATCGAGGGCTAAGACAAGAGCGCACAGAAAAAAGAATCATTCTTGAAAAGTTTTCTCAAAACTTCTGTCATGTAAGCTCAAAGAACTCCTAATAAACATGACATAAAATTAACAATACAATACATGCAAGCAAAAACTGGTGAAGAAATGTGAAATATTTAATAGGAAAAAACCATAATCCACAGTCAGTACAGCTGATGTTCATGGATAGAGTTTGGATGAATCCTACATAATTTGTTGAGCAGCCCAACTCAAACTACTTCACTGATCATAAACGTTATATATCCACTTTTTCTGACTTGTACAGTAAACCTGTTACTGTAAGTGTTGACATCCTTGGAGTTTATAAACTTTTGGCCAAAATTGATACTTCCAAACCAAATACTATAGAGGATTTTCCTAACCGGGTAAGCAAAAGCAATGACCATCTTCTTGCTGAACCAGAAGCAGACGTCAAGAAGAGTAATCATCAAGATGGTATATTTCCTGCAGTTTGGAAAAAAGCTGAGGCAATACCAGTAAATAAAGTGAAATCACCACAAAGCTTCAAGCAATTAAGACCCATATTTCTTTTTTCCTTTTAAAAAAGATTGCTGAAACTGTTATCTCCCAGTTCATTGTAGAAGGTCTGTCTACACTAGCTAACAACCAATTTACTTGTGCCATGAACCTTACCACTACGGATGCTATTATAGTCAAACGCAGATCTGATATACCTTGTGATCCTGATAGGGAAAACAAATTGACGATAGAAGCTTTGTTGTTAGGTTTGAACAAGGTATTCGACAGGATGTTGCACCATGTAGCTGTTGACAAATTGCTCACGCTTGTTACCAAACCATTCCTGGTGAGAATTGTAGCAAGTTTTCTTACAGACGGTATGCAAAGAGTAAATATGGATGCCCTACCTCATCAGACAAACACTGCAAAATCGAGTCTCCCAGGGAACTATTTTGGGTCCTTTCTTATAGAATGTTTTGTGTATTACTTCAAGCTAAGCATCAAACATATAAAGTATGCTGATGAAAGGGTACAAAGGATATGAAGGCTATCTTGTATAGCTTGTATAGCTTGTATAGCTTGTATAGCAATATGGAGTGTCAGTCACTGAATCAACCAAGACTACATCAATAATATATTTTACTTGTCAAACCTACTACAGCATGCAGCAGATTATGCATCACAATGGTGTAAACAGAAGTCCATGTCTTTGAACACCCCCTCGTTATAGACAATCAATTTCCTCCTCAGGAAAACCGTGTGCAGCTCTTCTATTACCATAAACAACACGAACATAAAAAATACCAACAGTGTTACACTTCTAGGCATACAAATAGACAATCATTTACAGTTCTCAAGCTATTTCGACTTTATTAGCTCAAAAACTAGACCATCAGCTCATGCTCTAATTCAGCTCAAAAAATAGGTATAAAACAAAAAGAGCTATCACTCATTTATCAAAATCGTATACTGTCCATTTTTTCTCACGCAGCTCCAAGCTGGTATATCTTTGTATAAAAAGTGATAAAGCAAATTTGGAATGATTTCATAAATAATTTTTAGGGTTATGCTACCTGATATGGACAGCTATGACCATTGTTTAAATGCCCTTAATGCTGATGAGCTAAATGTCTTTTTGAATATTTGCTGTTTAAAATACTCTATAATCGTATCTCCAATCTGACTGACCAGCCATTACATTCCTACTTCTCCAAAAAAACCACTTCACCTTATACCAGATACCAGCACCTTGCCGATCTACATTATAGAACAGCATTGTGCGCATTGAGATTTTTCTCTCAATACACATAATTTACTTTACTGATTTTTGTATTTTTGTTTTTGTCTCATGGTCTAATTTGCTCTAAACAGCCTTGACCTTGACCTGTGTATATAAAGTTAATATCTACCCAAAGTCAACTCACTCATCAATGGAGCTTTGATGTGACTGTTGCTTACATTGCAGACACTTTACTATACCATGGTGGTTATTATTATTATTATTACTATTATTATTATTATTATTAAAATATACTTGTTATTAATGAGCTCAAAGTGGCTGGTTGTTACTAGTGTGGAGAAGTGAAGACTCAATGCGAATCCTTTACAATATGTACTGCGCTCAAACATTCAGAGTGGCATTTGAATATATCAAAAACATCAAACACGAATAAAATGGAATAAGGGTTCACAATGCCTTAAAATTAATTGTAATTTAATTTCAATTACATGTTGTACAAACTGAAGGGAGAAGGGGAGAGGGAGGAGCATTGAACGTTATGATAAACGAAACCAATGAAGGTTCACAATCAATAAAATGGATGTGGAGTGTGACAATGAACTATATAATCATGATAATAGATGATGCTGAATGGCTAGGACGTTCTATTGAACTTTTTGTGTGCTTTGTGTATAATTAGATGGTGTGGCTGCCCTATTATCTAGTATTACGAGCTAGCAAGCGAACGCTTTATCGCTGGTAAGTATTCACACCACTTTTTTGTGCAACAAGGCAATAGACTAGTTATAAGTGAGTACAGATAATGCATCTAATCTAACTACCACATCTTTGGGTGTGTTAGAATTACTGTATGTTGATGGCTATGAATAAAACAGTTCTACATGTATCTTCATCAGGAATGAATTTTTTTGCTTTTATGATACTATATAGTAATACCTATGATTTTATTTAAATTTTTAGCACCACAAGTAAAACATTTTTTCTATAAAAATGATTATGGACTGTATAGTAAAGATATATATATGTTTTATACATAATATGTATATATACGTAACATATGTACATATATATATATATATATATATATAAAATTGGGTAAAAATGAAAGTTAAAGTTAAGTTTAAAACAACTTTATTACTAATAGTTTCATATTGCCATGCAATAATCATCAGATAAAATTGTTAGCACTGAAAACGACTTATATATAGATGGAAATAAAAGCGTAGGTCTTAAAATACCTAAATACACCACTGATACGTAGGATTAAAATTAGCAAGCAACACGATTTAAAGCCTCAACAATGCAGAAGTTTAAAAGTAAAAGGAATTTGCCAGCATGTCTACATGTTGAAACTAGTTCGCAGCGTTTGTTTAAGGTAGCAATGTTAGGATTGTATATAATATAAAGTTTCTCATACAGACATAGGTTGCATCTGCCTATGGTCTTGTTGTATGATGTAGCTCTTTTGACTATGCTCCACTTGATGTTATATTCTATGCCTTGGTCTTTTAAGGTCCATATGTGCTTACTGAGCTCGGTGCTTGATCTTTTCTCTACATTTCTAAAGGTTGTCATATGATTGTAATAGCGTTGTTTGAATGTGGTGTCAGTCAATCCTATGTAATGTTCGTCCGCAGATTGATCATTGGTGGTGACTGTCGCCTTATATATAATTGACTTGCTCAGGCACTTTCCTTGTAGTGGGCAGCCATTCTTATGTCGGCAGTTGCATTCTCTTGGTTCTGTAGTTATAGGGGTCTCATTGTGATGCTGCAGCAATCTGGTATTATGAGCGCTAATGATACTGCTCACATTGTTCATACAGCTGTAGCTTAATTTCACAAAGTTTCTATTGAAGATCTTACGAAGAGCGTGTGATTTAGGGAACTCTGTGTCCAGGATATTAAAGAAAATCTTACCGATGTTATTAGCTACATTTTTGCTGAATGGCGGGTTGTACCATAGTATCGGTCTTCGTCTGGTATTCTTGTCTCTGTTTTGCGCATTGTTTGTCGGGGTAGGCTGAAACACAAGCTAAATTTTATATTATATACAATCCTAACATTGCTACCTTAAACAAACGCTGCGAACTAGTTTCAACATGTAGACATGCTGGCAAATTCCTTTTACTTTTAAACTTCTGCATTGTTGAGGCTTTAAATCGTGTTGCTTGCTAATTTTAATCCTACGTATCAATGGTGTATTTAGGTATTTTAAGACCTACGCTTTTATTTCCATCTATATATAAGTCGTTTTCAGTGCTAACAATTTTATCTGATGATTATTGCATGGCAATATGAAACTATTAGTAATAAAGTTGTTTTAAACTTAACTTTAACTTTCATTTTTACCCAATTTTACATCGCTCTATTTTAATATTGAGCACTTTCATGCAAGAGACTGTTCATACTGCATCTACTGTATATATATATATATATATATTTATATGTAACATATAATGTATATATGTTAACGTATATACGTAAACATATGTAGCGTATATATACACGTATATATACATGTATATATGTACTGTATATATACATATATATATATATACGTATATATATATGTATATATATATATACATATATATATATACGTATATATATACGTATATATATATATACATACGTATATATATATATACAGTCAAACATGGATAACTCGGCCACGGGTATTCCGAACATATTGTTAACTCGAACGGATTCTTTGGTCCGTTCCTACACAAATAAATAAATTGCTTTAGATAACTCGAACTTAACACGGTTAACTCAAACAGTTTTTTGCCGAAGGAACAAACTTTGGTTTGTTTTAATCCGAAGGAATTTACATTAATCGCGGAGCTACGACTACTCTGCCTTCCTAGCAAGTAAAGTGTTCCCTATAGATATATAGTGTACATATATTTCCCCCGTACCGTATAATGAAACCGATGAGGAATGAGGAGACCGTATAAAACCTGATTAATGGGGGCGCTAACACGTCAGCTAAGTTACGGCCAAACTAAAAACGTAAAAAAGTATTAGTGATAAAAGTTTAATAAAGATTGACACAACATGCAAAATGCATATTGTAAGAGTGATTATATGTGGATATATAAGGATAACACACCTTTTCACAGACTACACTTGATAGGTTTTTTAAATGAAACAACTACTCAGATGTGAAGCATGCGTTTTTGGATTGGTCGTAAATGTTTACTCGTGTGAAGTTTTAAAAATTATCCGAAAATTTAGATATTTTTCTGTCAGCTAAGATTTGTTTGTAGTTTTAGGTGATGTGACTGCCAAAATGTTTTGAGATTAAAATTGGCAAAATTGATTCCTGTTAAAACGCTCAGAAGAAAAAGATGGATTTTTTTCCGAGTGTTTTGACGACGATCAAAATTTGCCAATTTTAATCTGAAAACCTCATGGCAGTACATCACCTAAAACAACAAACAAATCTCAAGTAATAGAAAAACATCTTTACTTCCAGATAAATACTTTTGAAACTTTACATGAGGGGCCCTATAACTTGTAACAAGCAATCTATGATTTTGCATTATACATAGTTTGTATATGTACATGTATCTTCTGTTAAATGCACGCACTTGTGACAGTGCTCTGATAACTTGAACGCTCTGATAACTCAAACACTTTTGCTCGGTCCCATGAAGTTTGAGTTATCCATGTTTGACTGTATGTATATACACTGTATGTGTATACTAGCTGTGCCACCCGGCGTTGCCCGGGTAATAGAAAAGTCTTTGGACAGAGAATTGATTTGTTTAACATATAACAACATTTGCCATTCTAACTTTCAAACTACATATCATGAGAGAAGTGTTTTGTCTTATAAACAATGAGAAGTAGTGAGAGTTGCTCGCTATTAGCCAGTTTAATAACGTGAGCGAACAGCTTCTCGTGACGTTATGCTATGACCCGCCAGTCACACGCGAAGCAGTTAGGTATTTGCTCTCATATAATGACTTATATTGGTAAGCTAGCAATTCGATTTCTGTAGTCTAGTGGGGAAGGCGTCAGACTGGTGAATGGCAGGGTCCGAGACCGAATCTTCTTCGGTCCTTCGGAATATTTATTCCAAGATTTTAAGATCTATAGCCGGACAATCAATCCTATGAACGACAAACTTTGAGAAATATATATAGATATACCTATGTGTATATATACATGCATATATATATCTATATATATATTCATATGCTACTAGTTATGGAAAATAGTTGTACCTTCCTTTGCAACTAGTGGCAGTTTCATGACCGCTCTTGTCAAGTCATCAAGCTGCTACTCAGGAGTAGCTTGTAGTACCTTGCCAAATACTATTAGATTACCAACTTTTAAAACACTTGTTCAACTCAATCATTCCTGATTTCTGTCTTCTCATTGTTTTTGCATGTAACAAAAGACATCATTATGTTGTTGATTACTATATAAAGTTATACGTGCATGTATGTACAGCTGATAGTAGAAACAACTTGAAACAAAAAGGTGGAGGTACCAATGAGACTCGAAACTGTGACAGAACTTAACTTGAGAAGGGCTGCTTGAAAGTTTGTCAGTCGATGACAGAGAAAGATTAAGATCTCTAGGAGTGAAGACATTTAGTTAAGACATGTTTTATAACACTGATTTCTGACACCCTATTAGCATACTTATTAGCCAGTGCGGAGAGAGCTCATTTATGAGGTGCTTGAATATTTTCTAAGCATGCAGTTTCTATGCAGAGAAAATTAACAAGCTTACAAAGACTTCACTCTGAAATTGAATAGCGAAGACTGACTGTTCCAGCGTCGCATTGCCAAATGTTTGGATTCAATATACAGATGTCTTGTATAATGGGCATGGCAACAGATGATATTTGCGTACAATACACGGAGACAAGAAGTAACAACAATTGATGCTCAATGAGTGGGTAAGGAGATACATGTATCTATTTTGTAACTTACTTATATAAGTTATATACTCAGAAAGTCTGAAATACCAATTTCCATGAGGGTGGAATATTCACTGCACTGACATGGAAATAAGTCATTGAATCAATATACTTTACTATAGTTCTATGATACGATTAAAGCAAAAAGTTGATCAATAGATCATCACTGGAACTCGTGTACAAAAATTATGTAACCTTTAGTTTTTGACAAACTCATTGATGTGAATCACTAAATTAGATAAACTAAAACAATGAATATTTTTAATACTAGTTTTCTTTTTGAAATACACACAATACTGCTGAACATTTTTGTCACCAAAACCATTCTGCCATCAACTGTTCATTACACTTTAATTGTATACTGACAAACATTTATGTGGAAAAATTCATTGCATCGGTTTATGCTCAAGCCCTCTTCAAAATGGAAAAGTGGTGAAAGAGACTAGCAATTTTAAATATCCGGTGACATAGTCTGGCGACTATGTTAGATATTTTCTCTTTCTGGCGAGTCAAAGTCGATAAAATCACCTACATCCTAGGAACCAGCTGTAGTAATATAAACAGCTACATTTATGTCAATCCAGACTTAATAGTATTTTACTGTAATACTGTATATCCTTTTCACAAGTGCACATGCTAAATGTGTCCTTTTTATTATTAATTAATACAAAGCGCCATTGGGTTACGATGCCCCTGATATGCGAATTTTTTGCCTTACGAAGTGGAACACTTCGTGCCTTACAAAGTGAAGCACTTCGTAAAGCGAAAAATTCAAAAGGAAAAAAGGAACAAACCTTTATAGTTGTTCATTTTTATATCTTTGCCATACAAAGATGAAAATTTCTTCAACTTTTTTCTGCCATATGATTTCAACTAAAAATATTATCGAAATCAAAATTTGGCTGTCGGTGTGCTGATTATGTTGAAATAATGAAGATGCCAATATGATATTCGCTGAAATCTTTTTCACAACGCCTGAAAGAGATATGATGCTCACTCGCCCTCTGTCTCATTTCAGCATTGTTCATTATTAGTTATAGTGAAAACGAAACCGAAAATAGATAAGTGACAAAATCTTAGCCAATCACAAAGTGGAAGTTTAGTTTAGAAAAAAACATACGAAAACTTATCTTTAAGTACGTGTTTACTAAGCTAAATTTATTTAAGTTAAATTCAATGCTCATGTTATATGTGTCTCGAAGGTAAGAACTCCCTACGGCACATACTGCACATAGACATTGGAACGTTACATTTTATAGCTGATCATAGTCGCTAAATACACTAAAGTTACTGTAAGTAACTATAGTTACTAGGGTTAACATATTATTTCGTTACTAATTTTCAACATTTACCGAACGCGTATAAAAGTTTGATGAATTTTACCAGGGGGTGTTTGATTAAATAATTACCATGAGTTTCTATATCACTTTATACGACATTTTTGCCTTATGATGCCAACACTGAAATTAATTGAAACTATATGATTGAATACCAAATCATTTTTCCTTGTAATCGTAGCAAAACCGCCCTTATTTAGCCATTACTTGCTTATTATTTCACCTTCACATTTAAACACTTTTACAGTTTTATTTTTTCTTTTAATTTATTTCAACTGCACAAAACACTTTTCATGATTTGAAGTTTAAAAGTTACAGTTGTTTGAAAAAGTTTGAAAACCTTTATAGTTGTACTATTTTTTTTCTCAATTTATTTGAACTGCACAAAAAAATCTTTCATGATATAGAGTTTGAAAGTTAAAATAGCAACTGTTGTTATATGTTAAATAGAATTAAAAGATTTTTGTTGCCGACTTTTTCATTACCTGAGCATTCAGCTAATTTTTACATAAAGTAAATTTTACATAAAATAATTTTTAGATAAAGTAAAAATGAAAATGCATAGCTGACAGCATTGGAAAACACAATCATATAAAGATCACACTGAAAAATGACAAACATGAAATTTACTCTAACAAAAATCAAATATGAAAGAGTAAATACTGTGTGAAGCATGTAAAATTCCCACATCACAATTGTAAATATGGAGTTGTCCACTCAATGGCATCAAGCTTATGCTTACTTTACCATATGTTGCTCCTATCAGTTCTCCCCAATACAAATGCTGTTTGTAGAAAATGATGACAAGGACTGCAGCTTTTGCAGCTGGAATTTTTTTAAGCTGCTTCAGCCTGTTTCTCTACATACATATTAATGAGTTGGCTTGGTACCCAACCTCTCCCACAAGACTTGTACCGATAGATGCAACACGGGCTAATCCTGAGCTCATCATCAAACTCTCCAGAGAAAGCTTGAAGACTGACCGACCAAAAGAAAAAGAACTTTTCATCACCGTCTCTGAAAGTGGGCAGCTATTTTTATTACAAAAATTCAACTTGTATTGGAGTAGTCTCCCCTTAGATCAAAGGCCAATATGTAGCAATGATATATGAACCTGTAGGAATAAAAGTTGGTCGACTGGTGAGGCCTAAAAAACCCAATTGCTTTAACATGGCGCAGCAGTGAATTGTGAGTTTTAGTTTCAAAATTGGTGAATTTCATTTTTAAATTTCAGTTTCAACTCGCCACAAAGGTCAAACATATAATATGTGCCATTTGCTCCAAACTCCTGCAGTTGTTTACAAGGATTAACTAATTCTTATTAATTAGTATTATCTCAATCCATCATTTAGGCTGTGCATTAATTCCTTGTTGCCATTGGCTGAGTTATTATACATTTCATTGGTCAATACCAAAAGTAAACAAATAGCACATTGCCAAAGGTAAATTTCATTGTGACTTTCATATGAGAGTTGAAAGCGAAAATTGAATTTGTGAATGTAAATACAGCTTAGTGCCTACTGTAGAGTGAAACAAGATAGATGTATCAATAGATGTATCAATAGATGCATGCCTAGTATAATATTAAACTCAGTTTAATAAGCATTTGTACATAGTTTATTAAAACAAGGCTCTGACTCACTATATTTGCTGGCCCTTTTTTATTAATACTAATGAAGTCAGGGTCAAATTTCAGTTAAATTAAGAACATATTTATGAAAACTTTCTTTATTATATTTACGGTATGCCCAAGTACAATTTATTAGGCCACCTGCTACAGTTGTCAAAAGAACTGAATTCAAGTATTGTTGATTCTAGATTGGCTTTGTAACTCAGTGAGATTGGGCAATAAAATGTGTATGCTGTCAACCGCGATTGCTACCGCTGCCTCCAGCAACATGACATTCGTGATGCCGCAGTCGCACAAGCTGTGTAATTGGATAATTCAGCTACAACAGCTCTTTGCCAATTTAAAGTTTGTCAAGCACATTCCATCAGAAGAGATAAAAAAATGGCACACAGCAAAAGAAAACGGACCATTTCTATACTCCAAAATACCTGATGGTTGAAATGTCTCCATAACTGGATATCGACAAACTTGGAAATATTTTAGGAGTAAAGAGCAACAGGCAGCTATAAGAAAGGCCTTCACCTTTACGACGCGCTATGAAAGCTTTGCCAATCAGAACTTGGCTAAAGCTAGGCAAAGTTACATCCATATAGAAAACCCCATACTTATTGGCGTGCATATGAGAATAGGTGATTTGGTCACGATTAAAAATGGAAAAAGACTAGCGACAAAAGCGTTTCACGATGCTGCTCTTTACAAAGCATTTCTGTATTTCGATAAATCACCTGCTATAATATTCGTAGCAGCCTCGGACAGTCCAAAACTAGCCAAAAAGATGCTCTCAGATGCCGCTGAAAAGTATAACATCTTCTGGTCCAGTGGCACAGCCTTTGAAGATATGGCCACCCTTTCCAAATGTAATAACAGCATTATAAGTGGTGGTACATTCAGCTTCTGGACAGCGTGGCTTGCAGGAGGAGTAACCTTTTACAACGCTAATGCATCATTGCCAGATAGTCCTTTTAGTAAAAGGTATATAGAAAGCAACTTTATTCTGCCATCTTGGATTTCAGTAGCATGGGTTTGAGGAGTTGTCCTTTCCGAAAAATCTGAAGCTAGAGAAGTTGTATTCTGTTTATTTGTTTCCAAATTATGTTTTGAATTTTGTAGCTGTAATTCAACCTAGTTGCCACACTTGCTGACCTAGCAGCTCAAAATGTCTTACTTGCTAGTCAAATATGGGGTATCATCTAAACATGCCACCACAGCACTAGTCTAGACATATCAGCAAAAGCAGAAGCTTGTTCAACAGACACTTTTTTTTACTAAGTTAGGTAGTATTTTAGTGAGTGGATGGGGAACATATCATGGATATTTGTCCATCGCTATCTACAAAAAAATACTATTAAGGATTGTCTTCTCTTTTATTCTAAAGTTAATAAAAAAGAGAGAACAACTCCTATCACGCAGCAGTATTTCGTTGCAAGTTACTTGAGTCGCTTGAATGTTTTCCAAGTCCATTATTTTAAAGTTTAATCAAGTCAGACTGTAAAATTCTTGTTATTATATATTTTTACCTTACTTAGACTCCTTCCATATTAAAATCTCTTCACATTTGAGTCCTTTTCTCGAAATGCTAGATGGGGAAATAACAAAGCAATTAATTTGACAATGAATTTACACTTCAGCGTGATTAGTATTGATTAAGGTTGTGAGTAACCAACCTATAGATCCCATTCTAACTACTACAGAAACAAGGCTATCTTAGAAGCATGCATTCTGTGGTCTCAATTGTAGCTACACTATCGACACCATACTGGCACCCTTTAATACAGCCATAAGATGAGGTGGTACTACAAGAGGCAAATTTTTGATTTATTGCTTGTTCATAACTCAAAAGTTTAACGTACATGACACCCTCTCCAAACTAAAATGAAATATTAGATTTTTAATTTGGTTTTGATTTTTTAATTTTAATAAGCATAATATGATATTCAACATAAATAAAATCTGTTCACATTCAACATACATACCCAAACAATAACACACTTTGCTTTACCTATTTCAGGTCAATTAAACATAATTGTAGTGCTAAATTTATAACATATTCCAATATTTGTGTATACTATTCCATATATTTATCATATTCAAATAAATTTAAATATTTTACATCAAACTCCCTAACAACTACTCAACACTGTCATCATTCTGACAATGGAAAGATTCACATACTCCTGGATCAGCCTATCTTGCCTGATTCTTACGCTGCGTAAAACAAGTGCTTTATGCTTTCTAGGAAAAACTAACAAAATACTGAAACATCGAGAATGATAGTTCAGTTCAGACAAATGCTAAGGTTACAATAAGCGAAGGGCCAGTTTGTATCTCATGTTTTGAAATCAACTAGTGCTTTCAAGGACCCTCAATGTCGCCTATCAATGCGGTAGTTGTCTTAACATCTGATAGCTGTTGTACAATGTACTATAAAACATGACAGTTCTGAAAGGATACCGTATAAAATAACTAGTAAAAGACAGCATATGATACAAATAACAAATATTGCTATACATTGTATTGCATTGCAATACAAATTCCATTGCATTTATACATTGCAATACAATTACATACATATTGCAGTGCACTATATTGCATTGCAATACATATACATATGCATTGCAATACATATGTAATTGTATTATAATGCAATTTGCATCGCAATATGTATTTTAATGCAATATGCATTGAATTGCAATCCATATTGTATTGCAATGTAGTGTATGCTCTTACAATGCTATAGCATGTAAATGTACAATGCTTTGTAATGCATGTTTAAAAACTCAATTACCTTAACGTACATGTAGAAGACATAAAAAAATCACTTATAGGACACAGAGAAAACCTTTGACATCTAACAGCAAAGCATTCATACTGTCAATAAACTGTAGCTTTGCCTGTCGAGTGGATCCTGTCAATGGAGGTTTGAGCTTTTTAAAAGAGTCAACAAGAAGCTGGTGATGAGCTTTACCTTTCTGCTGTTCAAGTAGCATCTCCTCCAACCGCTTGTATTGGTCCTTAAACATAACAATCACTTAAAGCTAACCCAGCAGAGCGCAGGCTATGTTATCTTCGCTTCAACACACTTAAGATGCTTCTCATTTTCTACAAGACTAGCTTATATATGAGCCTATATAGCCTCGAAGTCTATCGACCTCATCTAGTAGTATCAAGAGTATCATATAGTATTATGAGTACCATCTATATATTCTTCCCTTAGAATATAAGAATCCAAGTAAATAAAATTAGGTCTCACAAACTGGTTCCCCTTTGGTAAATTGCTGTTCTGATCAGTAACTCTCACCTTTCACTGCACTCCACCTGGTACCTGTCACTGGCTAGTCACACTACACACACGCGCGCGCACACACACGCACACACCTGTCACAGCACCTCACCTGTCACAGCATCTCACCTGTCATGTACCTTACCAGTCACTAATTAGTATGACTAACCCTAGACAAGCACATGTCACTGCACCCCACCTGGCACCTGCCTTACCTGTCACTGGCTAGTATGACTAATACCAAACTTGCACCTGTCACTGCCCCTCACCTGCAAAAATCCATCCAGCCTAGCTCTAATAGCTAAATTTGCATCTTTCTTGTTTGCTACATGCATGGCCATCTCAGATAGAAACTCAAATCCAGACTTGACTACATCACTGCCAAATCTACAACACAACTACATCACATATCCCAAATGTCTCATGATAAATAATTCTACAGTCACAAAACTCTACTATAACAATTCTGCATCAGAGAAACATAGCAGCAGAAGTTTACCGAGCCAAGTGCAAGAGAAATAATGCTTGTATGAATATGGGCAAAATGGCCTTGTGACACGACAGGTCTAAAGGAAGTTTTACAATCATTGAAGCACTCAATGTAGTAAACACACTAGTACTTGACTGAACAGAAAGGGTTAAGTTGATTTTATTTATGGTACAGGTCGACACCGTAAAGGTTGTAGTCTGAATTTTCTAGACATTTTTCAATACAGGATTGGACAAATTTTTGAAACACCAAACCACTGCTATTTTAGTCTGATGCCGACAAACATTCCTCAACACTTTGGTGCCTACTCTTGTATAAACAAGCAGGTTCCCTCATCCTAAACTGTATTAATAACTTTACATTGACTGTGAAAGTACTTAGACTAGCACAATTACTGTTTAACTGAATATCATTTGGATGCACCAAGTTTGTAGAACTCAATAAAAAAAACAGAAATCAAATTATCAGAAGTCAAGTAACTGAAGAAACATAATGATTGCATTACACTGAGTCTGATAAGTGGTGTGTTTTAAGAAAGGAAAAACAAATTGTTTTAGTGTAAATCTCTTGATGCTGTTGAGAAAAAGCCATCTGGTTTTGTCTACTTTTGATCCTTCATTACCAAAAACCTCTACCAGCCTGTCGTTAGAAACTAATGCTGTCAGCAGCCATTATTTATTTCTCAGCTAGTTAGAAATTCTGTCAGTATTTCTGTGATATCTCAAGAATTAGTAGTCCAATCGACTTGAAACTTCTCAAATATACAGAAAACATATGACTCATGAAGCGGCCAGATTTTTCATAGTTCTAGCTGAACCAAAGTTGGCACAAAACAGCAGCTAAGTTTTTTCAGGCACAGGATCTGATGAGACAACAGCACCCTGAATTATCACGGGCCCACGCTACTCAGTGTTAAGGAAGCAACCATAACTTACTTGTGAAACTTAGATGAATGGAGGATAAAATTGGTTCTAAGAGACTAGGAGGTAGTTCGAGTACCTTATCGGGGCGTAACTCAGAGACAAAAGCTAGCAGTTTATAATACAAGGAACATAGGCTAGGAAACTGAAGGAGAGAGGCATCCATTATAGGCACATAACTGTCAGCCTGAGAAGAACAACCTCCGTAGCCGTGACTGACACCTCCTCTCCCGTCTCTGGAGGTAAAAAGGGAGAGCTCAATGCCCACATTATCCAACTCGCAGGCCATCTTAATATGTATTGTGCGAAAAAAGATTCTTATTTCAATACATATAATTTACTTTACTACTTTTTGTTTTTGTCTCGGGGACTAATTTGCTCTAAACAGCCTTGACCTGTGTATATAAAGTTAATATCTATCTAAAGTCAACTCACTCATCAATGGAGCTTTGATGTGACTGTTGCTTACATTGCAGACACTTTGCTATTCCACTTAGTTGCTGTTATTATTCAAATATACTTATTATTAATGAGCTCAAAGTGGCTGGTTGTTACTAGAGTGGAGAAGTAAAGAGTTACCTCGAAGCCTTTACAATATGTACTGTGCTTAAACATTCAGAGTGGCATTTGAATATATCAAAGACATCAAACATGAATAAAACGGAATAAGGGTTCACAATGCCTTAAAATTAATCATAATTTAATTACAATTACATGTTGTACAAACTGCTGGGGGAGCATTAAGCTTTATAAGTGAAACTATTGAAGGTTTACAGTCAATAAAAGGGATGTG